>NW_005842710.1:107176-109360 GCF_000455745.1 Alligator sinensis
GCAGGGGCCAGGACCAGGGCCAGGGCCAGGGATAGGGGCAGGGACTGGGAGGGCCCTTCTCCAGCACTGGGACTTGCCACATGTCTGGGGCTGATAAGGCTTGTGGCTCAGTATGGGCCTCCCCATCAGCAAGGCCAACCAGCTGTGCCCCGTGTCCACAGCCCACACTGTGGTGTGTGGTGAGCTAGCACTTGGTGACCCTTCCCCCGCCACCCCCGAGAAACTGGCGCTGTTGTTGGCTGGCAGTGATGTTGCCAGTCACTCCTTGTGGTAGGGTCTGGGGCTGCACTGAGGGCAAGACAGCCACTGGCCAAGCCTCCCTAAGCTGCCAGTGGATGCAGCAGCCAGGGAGGAGGACAGGGCAGTGCACTGAAGAGCTGAGGGCCCCTCCTCTGGGGAGGTGTCACCAGAGGGGTTAGGGTTGGGTCGGGGGCTTGGGCAGGCTTCCCCTGCTTGTGACACTTAGAGAGGTGTGGCCTGGGTCCTGGGGCACCAAAATACAGGTCAGCTCCCACATAAAGCCCATGGTCTTGTGGGAACAATCAGACAGATGATTGTAGTTGGTCACAGCCATCCACTGTGCCTGCAAGGCCTTGACCTTAATGCAGCACAGCCGTACCAACCAGGAGTGCCCTCACTCCCACGTGCCATCTGACAGGCCTCATAAATGTGAGTGTTTGAGTGCCAACCCCATACAAACTGCTTCTGCATGTCTGCACCGTCCCAGACTGCCACAAGGTCACCAGCTTCCTCCCAGGTCCAGCTGAGGGCCCAGACAATCAGCATGGGTATGGTGCACATGGGCAGGGCTGGGCCTTGATGGGGAGGAGGTTGCTGACAGGATGCCCTGTGCTAGCTCTCCAGGCCCCTGCATGGCTTCCCCTGTGATGCTAGCCCTGAACAAGTGGTAGCAGCATCCAGCTCACAGGAATGGCCTGGGACTGGGGGCCATGTGGCAGAGGCACTTCACCACAGGACCTGTGAGGACAGGACAGGGGTGAGCAACAGCAGAGAGCAGGTGCTGACCCGACTGCCAGGCAGCAGCCCTGGGGAGATATCAGGGCTGGGCAGGGGGTGCAGCAAGCTGCAGCCCTTTGCAACACTTACCTGTGGCCAAGCAGCAGTTCTGCAGAGGGGACAGGCAGAGACAGCCTGTGGCCTGCCCGGAGGAGCACATGGGGCCTGCTGGGCTCCTGCACAGATGAGCAGTCTCCTTTAGGCTCCTGGTGTGTCTGCCCCAGGGTACAAAATGTCCACAGGCTTGTATACCCCTCAGCTAGGGGCTGCCAGAGAGCAGCCCTAGGGCAGGAGAGGCTCCCAGCCAGGAGCCCTGGGGCTGGGCTTAGGCTGGCCCTGCTAGCAGCAGGGTAGACCCAGCACTAAACTTAGTGCTAGGTCACGTCTACACATGCATTACTGCACATGAAGTAATTGCGACTAACTTTGATACCTACATTTGCAGATATCAAATTTAATCATGATAAGCCATTTTTACTGTGCAGTAAGGGAGCTCACATGTAGACACTTGCCTGTACTGTGCAGTAAATTAGGGTATCTCATGTAGACATGTCTTAAAGATGTTAGATCAGGGGCGGGCAATTATTTTGGGCAGAGGGCCATTTACCCAGTTTTGGCAAGCTGTCAAGTGCTGCATGGGTAGCCCCACCCCTTGACAGGTGCCCCACCCCCTGGTCACCATCTTGGGATCAATGTCCCAATGTCTTGGGACCAATGTCCCAGCGCCAGCACCGGTGGGGCCCAAAGCAGGGTGCAGGCTGGCAGGGATCTATGGAGCCAGGCTGGACTGCACCAGCTGGGAAAGGGAGGAGCTACCCCGGCTCCATAGAGCCCCTGCTGGCTGGGACCCTGTACACCTGCTGCCCTGCTCTGGGCCCTGCTGGCACTAGCCCTGTGCTCCCATGCCCATTCACTCCCAGTGTCCCTGCAGCCCCGCGGTACAGGCAGCAGGCAGGACACAGCCCAGACCCTCTGCTCACCAGCAGGGAAGGAGCTGGTGCTGAGTTCAGGGGAAAAGTGGCCACTTACTGACCCCAAGGCTGGCACTCCCTGCTGCAACTGCTCGCAGGCCACACGGGGCTGTCCTGAGCAAGCACAGGCAGCCCCACACGAGCTGCGAGCAGCTGCAGAATGAGGTGGTGGCCACGGGGCAAGGGGGGGGGCAAC
>NW_005842710.1:109485-114861 GCF_000455745.1 Alligator sinensis
GCACCCAGCCGGGTTTGGCTCCTGCGGCCCGCCCAGAGCTCACATCGTGGTAGACTGCAATGAGGCTGCCACCGCTGCCTCTGGGCTGCCCAGCATGCAAGCTCCGGGTGGGCAGCAGCAGCAAATGCTGCCCAGCGTGGTAAGTTGGGGAGCCACAGCTGCTGTCACCACAGTGCAACCCAGACAGGTGATCCCAGAGCCGGTGCAGAGCAGGATTACAATCTGGTACTGAGCACGTGGTGGGGAAAGTGGCCCCTCACCCACCCCTTGGCCGGTGCCCCACACTGCAGCCACTCGCAGCCTGCATGGGGCTGCCTGTGCCTGCTCAGGACAGCCCTGGGCGTGCTGTGAGTGGCTGCAGCAGGGAGCATGGGCCACAAGGTGGGAGAGCATCTGCTTTTCCCGGCACTCAACTTTTCCCCAGGCCACTTTTCGTCCAGCTCCTTCCCTGCCTGGGGTCCTCCCCTGCCCTCCCCCACCCCTTACCTGAGTTTCTGGCGCGGTGCACTTACATGGTCCCAGGCCAGAAGCCCCTGCTTGGGCTTCCAGCTGTGTGGGGAAGAGCTGAGCCAGCTATGTTGTTGCGGGACCCCACTGGGCTTCCCCTGGGTCCTACTGCCCCTGGGTCCTGTCATCTTTGACAGGAACCAAGGACACATAAATTTTAATTTTCAAAACTTTTTCAAAAAAATTTTAGGGGTCTCTTGGACCTCGTGGGCTAGATCCAGCCCATGGGCCATATTTTGCCCACCCATGTGTTAGATACAGCCAATCCATGGCTTAAGAGCTCCAGAAGCCACCTAAAATTACCATGTAACAAGCCCCCTAAACAGCCAAATATTGGTCCTAAGTTTGCCAGGTCTGAGAGTGGCTGATTAGGCCTTGTGCTACCTGTGTTTTTGCAATCTACAAGTGACAGAATACCGGACATAAGAAGCGCATTTTGTGTCTTTGGTCTGCTTTTTTCCCCACTCCTGTGTATGTATGCTTTGTTTTAAAGACAACAGAATTGAAGTTCAACAGCAATAAGCAGAACTAAAGCTCCAGAACATCTCATAGGATGTTTTTCATTTCTTCATCCTGGACAAAGGAAAAGAAAGTTGATCCCTGCTTTATTTTCTATTCAAAAAGAAAAAAATACATGCTTTCCAATATAAATGAATAGATAACTGTCTACCACTAAAGGGGTAAGAAATGGCTAGTGAAAGTCTGACACCTTCCATTTCAAATGCTTTGTTTTTCCTTTTTTACCTTTGCTTTTATTCTGAGGCTAAACAGGTCATAATCTTGGCTATAACCACAGGAGGCAGCAGCAATAACTTGGCAGACAGCCCTGGATCAGAATCACCTGTTAAAGGTTAAAACAAAGCTTTCCTCCCCACCTCAGCCTGTGTCTGGCTTTCTCAGTGCATCAGAGCTTATCCTGTTAATGCATCTGGCATTCGATACAGCTCAGAAAAAGGGAATAGACTGAGCTGAGCCAAGACAAGACAAGCCATGTGGCTTCTTCTTATTAACTTTGCCAAGTAAAGACAAGAAGATTCAAGAATTGGCAACAGGGACAAATCTTCATCCAAAATAGAATGAGGGAGAGACTGATGGTGGTGAGAAGAATGAAACCAAAACAAAAAGTGCAGCCACTGATTCACTGAGCCAGCCATTCATTTGCTGCAGACAGCGGGGCTGTCTGTACCTGTGATGATTCCAGGGTCACCATGAACCTGTGAATGGGTGTGATTTGCTAGTAGTAACATTGCCCCTGGATAGAGCTTAATCCAGGCTCCTTAAAGGATAGAAAGAAGAGCAGTGACAACACTTCGCAATTAACCCATGTGCTGCTGGAATATTAAAGTAGTCAGTCAAAATGGCCTTTCCTTTCTCATGTCTTGTGACATGAGTCAGCTAGTTTCTGTGCAGGGGAATTGACCAGGGGGAGATGAAGTGATACAGTCAGAAAACAGAAAGAGAGAGACCTTTGAGTCCTGATGTGCAGGAAAGGGTTCAGGAGCTCAGTGAGGGCATGGACTGAAGGAAAGATTACAAAGGCATCCTGGAATATTAACTCAGGACCCACAGACCAGTGGTACTCAACCTTTTCATCCCACAGGCTGAATGAGTGGCGTAGGATTGGTCCATGGGCTGGATCAGGCTCTCACCACCTCTGTCCTGATCAGCTCCATGCCCTCCTGATGAGCCCCACTCTACCGCATCAGTCCCATCATGCTCTGTGCCACCCTGATCAATCCTAATCATCCCTGTGCTGCCCTACCCAGTCCCATGCTGCCCTAATCAGCTGCTTCTTCCGCCCTATACAATCCTCATCATCCCTGTGCTGCTCCAATCACTTCTGCCCCATCAGCCTTGCACTCCCCAGATTAACCCCACACCACCACATCTGCCCCATACTGGCCTAATCAGTACTATGCCACCCATGCCACCAGTCAGCCTCTCACTGTCCCTATCAACCCAGTACCATCCCACACCACCCCATCATCCCCATGCTACCCTGTGCCACCTCAATCAGCCTCACGCTGCCCTGATCAACCCCATGCCACCCCACACACCCAACTTGTCCCCATGCATCCAATCTAATCCTCAGAGCCCTGCTATCCATCCTGAAGGACTGTCCACAGGTCCCAAAATTGAGCAGCAGGGGAGCAGCAATTAGCCTCTACCACTCCCCTACCACCAAATTTTGGGACCATGGGGAGCCCTGCAGTGTGGACAGCATGGCTCCACAGGTGGGATTTTGCCTACAGGCCAGGGGTTGAGCACCCCTGCTTTGGATAGCATGAGAGTGGATGATGTGTTAGGGTTGAGCCAAGTCCATGTGCTGCTTTATGTGTTCTGTGTTGAGTGACCAGGTTTCCCATGGGACACTGCTCTGTGTCTGCTCTCCAGCAGGCTCAGCTGTCTCTGATCTCTGGTCTCAACTGAACACACCAGAGACCAGGGGTGCAGAGAGGCAGGGAGAGGAGGTGGAGGATGCAGAATGTTGCAGCAAGCCAAAGGAACAGCAACCCCCTGCCACACCCCATGGCTATAGATCGCTGCTTTTGTCCCCTTTTAAACAATGGAGATTTCTGAAAGTGGGACAAAAGAGATCTTTTGACCCAACTGACAAGATACCTGGGACAGCTGTTTAAAATGGGACTGTTCCCACAGAAACAGGACATATGATTACTCAAATTCTCTGCCTGGAATGCAGACCTCTCCGTAATGGAATCATTCATTATTTCCACTTCTTTGTTAGCATTTCTAAATTCCCTACAGGCATTCTGTATGTCTGTGCCCTTGGTGAGTGGAATGACTCCAGTCACAAGATGTATAATGTTGGAGCATGTTAATCATGTTTTCTCTAACAACAGAATCTTTAAGAAGGGCTCCAGATGCCAAACTGGATAAGCTTAATTAGTTTATTGATTAGCCCTATAAAGTCCATAATCCATCAGATGGATAAAAATACATTAATTCTTTTTCCAAAAAGAGTGGCCTGTTACAGTGGCTGCAGCCATTGAACTAGAGAAAGTTGAGCCCTTGTTTTAACAGACCAGTATTTACTGTATTTACTTGAATATAAGACAACCCCTCAATAACTAGCATCTATACCTGGAAAAAATGCATACATTTGTTATAATTTTTCAGGTATACAATCTAATTATTAGAAGCTTGCCTTGAACTTGTCCCCTTCCGCCACTACAGCGGGGAAAATAAATGTGTGGGGGGGTCAGGTAGCTCCCTTGCCTTCTGTCCCCTGCCCCCCCTCAACTTTTTCCCCTGCAGCCCTTTTCCACCCTCATCACTGCTCTTCCTAAGCACATGGAAGTGAAGGATGAATTTGAAAACACTGCCTTCAAAATAAACATATAGGCAAATTATTATGGGTCCCATAGACTTAGTTCATCCAAAAATTGATTCATTTTACCATCTTTGAAACTGCTGCAAGTTTTAGCACATGTACTCCATAAACACACTTTTAAGCAGCATTTTTGTTCCTACTTATATATAATATAAACAATGCACAATATTAGTCCAAAGCCAAAAAACTCATGATTTACCATATAGTTAGGGACCTACCTAAGTCACGGTGAGACAAAGGTTTTTTCACAGTCCACTCATGGTGCACAGAGCCAATTTCATGGGCATTTCGCAGTGGCCTCACCCCTTGCTGCTGATTGGCAGAGGGGCCCCAGCAGCCTGCCTCTCACCCCTAATTGACAGAGACTGCCTTCACTAAACCTATATCACTACCACTTTTTTTGCCCTGCCACTTGCCGCTGATTGGTGGAGGGTACCTTCACTCAGTCTATGTCACTACCACTTTTTTATGGGGGTTGATTTCATGAGAAATTGTGGCCAATGCCAGTTTTCCTGGCAATTGTGGACGATGCCATTTTTCGCGGTTTCTGCAAAATCCATAAAACCACTATTTAGGTAGGTCCCTATATATAGTTCATTGGACTGGGCCCCAGCAGAGTCAACAGTGTTAACAAAGATGTTAAACAGTGCGGGCCCGAGGACCGAGCCCTGGGGTACCCATTGCTCGCATCTCACCACGCTGAGTACAACCCGTCCACCACTACTCTCTGGGTACGCCCCAAAAGCCAATTTTTTACCCATCCAACTGTGCAGGCATCAATGCCACAGTCGCTTAATTTATTGATGAGGATGGGGTGAGCAACAGTGTGAAAGGCCTTCTTAAAGTCTAGAAAGACTACGCCCATGGCGACACCATCATCCAAGGATTTAGTTACTTGGTCATAAAAGGCAATCAGGCTGGTCAGGCAGGACCTGCCTTTGATGAATCCATGCTGATTGCCCCTGAGCATGATCTCCCTCGCTGGCCCCCCACAGATGTGCTCCTTGATGATTATCTCCAAGATCTTCTCGAGCACCAAGGTGAGGCTTACAGGCCTATAGTTATTTGGGTCCTCCTTCCTCCCCTTCTTGAAAATTGGGACCACATTAGGCAGTTTCCAATCCCCCGGTACCTGGCCAGATGACCACAAATGCTCATACAGCCGGGCCAAGGGCTCCACGATAACCCCTGCCAGCTCCCTCAACACCCTTGGGTGGAGGGCATCTGGACCTGCAGATTTAAAAATGTCTAGCCCTTTCAGAAGATCCCGAACTACATCTGCACTGACTGAAGGCCTGATAGAGCTATCCCCAAGATTGTCCCTACCTCTGGTAGGTGAGATATCCCAGCCCCTGTTCAAGAAAACAGAGGCAAAGAATCTGTTAATAATATCAGCTTTCTTGTCTGGCGTAGCCACAAGATTACCGTTTGCATCTTGCAGGGGCCCTACATTGCCCGGTGCCCTCTTCTTGCTCCCAATGTACTTGAAAAAGGACTTTTTGTTGTCCTTAATCCTG
>NW_005842710.1:115012-119591 GCF_000455745.1 Alligator sinensis
CCCTCAGTGCCTCCCCCACTAGTCTCCTAAACTCATTGAAGTTGGCCCTTCTGAAGTCAAGGGCTTTAGCCTTGGTGTAAGCCCTTGACACCCTGCGTTGGATAGTGAAATCCAGCTGGTGATGATCGCTATTGCCCAGGTGGTCAAGGACCTGCAGTCCCCTCACCAGGTCATCCCCCATGGCCAGGACCAGGTCCAGCAAGGCGTTACCCCTAGTGGGGCTGTGCACTTCCTGGATAAGGTAAAGGTCCTGTAATACAGCCAGGAACCTATGCGAGTGGTCAGACCTGGCTGTCTGCTCCTCCCAGCAAATGTCTGGGTAGTTTAGGTCACCCATGACAATAACATCCCTTGACCTAACCACCCTCCATAAGCTGAGTGGAGAAGTCCTGGTCCTGCTCTTCCCCCTGGTTGGGTGGTCTGTAGTAGACACCCATGGTAAGGTCCGTTTCGCCATGCCCCCCTTGTAGTTTGACCCATAGTGTCTCTGCCTGACCCTTCTCTAACCTGAAGCTAATCCTTGATGATGTGAGGTGCTCTTTGACATAGAGCGCAACCCCCCCTTTCCTCTCTGTCCTGTCTCTTCTATATAGGGTGTACCCCCGAATGCCCACCACCCAGTCATAGGTAGGGTCCCACCAGGTTTCTGTGAGCCTTACTAAGTCTGGGTTCTTACTCGCAATCAGGAGGCACAGTTCCTCCTGCTTACTCCCCATGCTACGAGCATTAGTGTAGAGGCACCTGAGGCCTCCTGAGGGTGCATGTGCCTCCCTCCCACTCCCAGGACAGTTGTGGCCCTCTACTCCCAGGATGTTGATGCTTACCTGGGTTTCCTTTCTTCTTGTCACTCTGCATGCTGGTGAAGCATCCTCTCCACTCGAAGCGGCCCCTTCCCCCGGTAAAGCTAGTTTAAAGCCCGCCGTATGAGATCAGCCAACCTAGAGGAAAAGATGCATCTGCCCTTAGGGGAGAGGTGAAGCCCATCCCACCCCAGCATGCCCTCCATACAAAAACATGGGTCGTTGTCAAAAAACCCAAAGCCTGCCTTGTGGCACCAGCTCCGAAGCCGCCGGTTCAGTGGGGTCCATCAGGACCATGTCCAACATAAACCTGAGGGCAGCCTCCTTATGTATTATAACTACATCAAGATGTGGCAGATGAGAAAAAGGGTGCCCATTGGGCAAGACTGGCACAGAGCCCTACGGGTGTCGCGGCCATCCCTGGGGACCCCACCCCATGACATGGTGGTCAGGAACAAATGAGAACAAAGTGGGAGGAGTAGCAATACTTTTCAAGAATCCAGAGCTGAGAGTAAAACAGGTGGAAGACCTCATCACTGGAAGACTATAACAAATGATACTATCAGCCACGGGAACAGAATTAGAAATCTTCAATGTATATACACCACAAGAATGGGAGGGAAGGCGGCTCTGCTTAGGAAGCTAGCAGTGTATAAATTCAAGGGAGACTACAGATAATAGTGGGGGGATTTCAATTGTATAATAGAAGCAGGTGACAAAACAGGGGAAGAAGGAGAAGGAACTTTAGATAGTTTATGCAGATTGTTAACAAATATAGTAAAATAAGAGTCACTAAGTTATGTATGGGCAGGGGAGAAAGTTTTCACTAGAACTGACCCCAGTGAAGGAAACAATCAAAAATTGACTTTCTGTCTGTATCAAAAGACATAGAGATAAGGAAGGAAGAAACTATAAGGGTGGCTTTTAGTGATCATCAGATGCTGAAGGCAGAACTGAGTCTTGGTAAGAGTCCCATAAGAGGGATGGGAGTGTGGAAGTTAAATGCGTACCTGTTACAAGATAAGGAGATATGTCAAGCATGAACAAGGAGGTATGAGGGGTGGAGAACACTGAAGAAATATTTTAAGAGCATCATGGAATGATAGATGATGGTGAAAAAAAGGATGGGGCCTTTAAATCCATACAGAGGTGAGATAAGGGTGTCATCCTGTTGCCACTACTATTTGTGTGCAGCATGGAACAGTTTGCACAAAAAATAAGAAAAAACAAGGTTATAAGCAGACTAAAGATACCAGGAGGAGGAGAGGTTAGATGTATATTATTTATGGTTAATATAAATGTAGTAGTTATCATGTTTTAAAACTAGTTTATGGAAAGTAAGAAACCTCCATTTTTTAAGGGGTTGACTTTCACTGAGAGTCCCTGACACTGGGGCTGCATGAACTGAAATACTACATCGATTGGGACAAGGAAGAGATCAGAAAAGAAGAGGAAGAGAAGAAGTGGCAGAAAAAGGACTGGACACATTTGTTTCACTGAGCCAACAGAGAGGACTGATGGGAGGGGCAGAGTGTTTCAGGTGGTTACTGAAGTAAGTTTTTCACGGGGTTCTGTATGAAGAAAAAGAGTTCTGTAAGAGGTTTTTCTTGTGTGTGTGTGTGTGTGTGTAGGAAGATGATGCATATTGTTTAAGGATTTAATATATGTAGTTGTATGTTTTTGATATGTAATTGCTTTTGTGATATGAAGCCTTGGTTACACAAGGCTGCTCAATATGTGAAGCTTTGTAAGTGTAGGGTTATAAGTGTGTTTTTAATAAAATTTTGTAAAAAAAAAATCCCATAAATATGTTCTCCAATATAGGCCATGTGTTTTATAGCCGCACTTAGTGGACATGTCTACATGTGACACTACGTTGCTGTAGTTACGTGCTATGATGACATAGGTCATCACTACGTCACCATAATGATCAGCTACCTCACTATAGCACATTGATCTGGTGATACAGCTGCTAAAAATAACCATGCACTGTCTGGATGGTGCAGTATGGGCTGTTACTGTGCTATCATTTAGCACTTCCTACAGCAAGTACTAAATGACAGCACAGTAACAACTGTGCTGTGAAGGGCACATGAAAATGCACCAAGTATTGGCTGCATTTAATTAATGTCATAGATGGTGTCCATTACTGAGCACATGCTGCTTTTGGCAGCAGTTTAATGATAGACCATATATTTAATGAAGTTTTCTTGTATGTGAATGTAAGAGCAGAAACTGTTTTCCCCAAACTGACTGAGGAGATACCTCATCTTATATTTGAGTAAATACAGTAGGTCCTGCTTCTTTAGAGCAAACAAATTAATAAAATGTCATACATCATCAAAGCTCAAAAGATCAGTGACTTCCAGCTTCTTCTTGTGTCCTGAACAAAACATTACAGAGGCTCCAAAAAACCCCAAGACATTTTCTGCTGCCCAGAACCTTGGTACAGAGTACATAGTTGGTAAGCATCAGCTGGATCATCCATCTTATCTTTCTACATCTGGCACCAAGATACATTACCAAGTTGGTGTTACCTTAGCTAAAGTAAAAGTAATCTAGGACTATGGTCCAGTCATACCATTTAGTTTAATTCTAAACATAGTCTAGCAATACAAGGATTTCAACATCCAGCAAGAGTCTTCCTTGTGAAGACTTCCTTGCACTTGATTCTTCTCATGGAGTTTGGGAGTCTGTTCTGATGTCAGTCTGTCACTCATCAGTTTGTACTCCTTTCATATACTGCCTAAAGAGCATCAGTGGAGTGAATATATCCAAGCCACCTGTGTCCATGTATTGTATTAGTAACAGGTATATGTACTAGCTGTTTCAGTGCCATTTATGCCCATCCACTACTGTCAGAAGCCAGAGAAGATTCATACTTCCATAGTTTCATAGTTGGTAGGGCCGGAAGGGACCTGAGCAGATCATCAAGTCTGACCCCCTGCCATGGGCAGGAAAGAATGCTGGGGTCAAAAGACCCCGGCTAGGTGATTATCTAGCTTCCTTCTGAAGACCCCCAGGGTAGGAGCAAGCACCACTCCCCTTGGGAGTTGGTTCCAGATCCTAGCCACCCTGACTGTGACGTAGTGCCTCCTGATATCTAGCCTGAATCTAGTCTCAGTCAACTTATGGCCGTTATTCCTTGCTACTCCCAGTAGTGCTCGGGGGAACAGGGACTTTCGCATAGCCTGCTGGTCTTCCTTGGCCAGTTTGTAGATGGCCACCAGATCCTCTCTCAGCCTTCTCTTGTGAAGGCTGAACAGGTTCAGGTCCCGTAGCCTCCCCTTGTAGGGCCTGCCTTGCTGCCCCCTGATCATGTGAGTGGCCCTCCTCTGGACCTCTCAATGCTGGCCACATCCCTCCTAAAGTGCGGCGGCCAGAACTGGACACAGTACTCCAACTGTGGGCCAACCGGTGTCGCATAGAGGGGGAGGATCACCTCCTTGGACCTGCTTGTGATGCATCTGTGGGTGCATAACAAGGTGCGGTTAGCTTTCCTGACTGCGTCCTCACATTGGCGGCCCATGTTCATCTTGGAATCAATAATAATGACACCAAGATCCTTTTCTGCCTCTGTGCTGGTGAGAAGAGAGTTCCCCAGCCTGTAGGTATGTTGCTGGTTCTTCCTCCCCAGGTGCAATACCTTGCACTTGTCAGTATTGAAACCCATCCTGTTCTCATCCGCCCACCCCTGTAATCTGTCCAGATCTAGTTGTAGCCTGTCCCTCTCTTCTAGCGTGCTCACTTCTCCCCACATCTTAGTGTCATCTGCAAAC
>NW_005842710.1:122895-138802 GCF_000455745.1 Alligator sinensis
AGGTCAGCCAGTCTGGCTGAGAAGAGCCTCCTCCCTAGGGGAGAGAGGTGGAGGCCATCTCTTCCCAGCAGCTCGCTGCCTCTCTCGCCAAAGAGCGGGCTGTGGTCATGAAAGCCAAAGCCTTCCCGATGACACCAGCGCTGCAGTCTTTGGTTGACCACATGGATCCTCCTCTCCCTCCTCAGCCCATAGCCTGAGACTGGGAGGTTGGTCTGACAGGACCTGCCTCTAATGAACCCACGTTGGTTGCCCCCAAGCATAATCTCCCCTGCTGGTCCCTCGCAGATGTGCTCCTGGATAATTTTCTCAAAGAGCTTCCCCAGGACCGAGGTAAGACTAATGGGCCTATAGTTTCCTGGGTCCTCCTTCCTCCCTTTTTTGAAAATGAGGACCACAATGGCCCTTTTCCAGTCCTCTGGCACTTTGCCAGAGCACCACGAGTACTTGTAAACCTGTGCCAGGGGTCCTGCAATGACCTCTGCTAATTCCCTCAGCACTCTGGGGTGGAGATCGTCAGGACCTGCTGATTTTGAACACATCTAGTCCCACCAAAATTTCCCTAACTAGGTCATCACTGAGCCTGTGCCTGGCTGCGCCTCCCCTGGGTCCGTCCAGGATCTCAGTGTGGGGGATGACTCGGTCCCTGCTCAGAAAAATCGAGGCAAAGAAATTGTTAGAGAGATTAGCTTTGTCGTCTCGTGCAACGACCAGATTTTCTAGCGTGTACTGCTGAGGCCCCACATTACCCGGTACCTTCTTTTTACCCCCTATTTAAAAAAGGACTTCTTGTTATCTTTGATCCAGGTCGCTAGTCCCAGTTCTGTCTCCACATTAGCCTTCCTAACAACCCCCCTACAATCTCAAGCAATGGAGGTACAATCCTCCTTGGTGATGGCCCCTCCCTTCTATTGGGTGTACGCCTCCTTTTTAGCTTTGAGACATTCCTGGATGCTTTTGGTGAGCCATGGGGGATTTTGAGCACTCTTGCCCCCTTTGATCCACATCAGGATTGTCACCTTTTGGGCTTGGAGGATCATCTCCTTAAGGAACGACCACTCTTCTTGGACTCCCAACTCCACCCCCCTCCGGGACCTCAGTGCCTCCCCGACTAGTCTCCTTACCTCATTGAAATCTGCCCTCCTGAAATCCAGAGCTGCTGCCGTGCTGCAGGCCATTGTCACCCTGCGCTGGATGGTGAATTCCAGTAGTCAACAATCATTATCACCCAGGTGGTCGAGAACCCACAGTCCCCTCACCAGGTCATCACCTGTGGCCAGGACCAGGTCCAACAAGGCATTCCCCCTGGTGGGACTGTGCACCTCCTGGGCTAGATGGAGGTCCTGTAACTAACAAAGGTATCTTACAAAGGTGTAAGATATGCACCTTTATAGACTAAATTTAGAGAGAGAGAGCACAAGCTTGTGAATCCGAGTTCACTTCAGAAGATTCTGCGAAAGTATGTGTATACCAGGGATGGGCAAAATACAGCCTGCGGGCTGGATCCAGCCCATGAGGCCATTCTATCTGGCCCGCAAGGCCCCTAAAAACATTTTGAGTATTAAAATGTATGTGTCCTTGGTTCCTGTCAAAGATGAGGACCCAGGGGAAGCTCAGCAGGCTCCCACAACAGCAGGGACCACCCGGCCCCAACCCCCAGCCAGAAGCCGCAGCAGGGGCTTCTGGCCTGGGACCATGTGAGTGCACTGCACCAGAAACTCAAGTAAGGGATGGGGGAGGGCAGGAGAGGACCCCAGGCAGGGAAAAGCGGCCCAGGGAAAAGCTGAGCACTGAGAAAAGTGACCCCTCACCTGCCCTGTGGCCTATATGGAGCTGTATCTCTCCCTTCTGCAAGTCCTCACCCCCAATGGAGCTATCTTGCAGGACTCAGGTTCAGTGGGGCTGGGTTCCTCCAACCACCGAATCAGTCAAACACATATACACACATATACACACAGATTAACAGGGCACGCCTGAGTCAGGCCGGATATTCAGCATTGACAAAATGACACCCTCATATGCCTTGAACTCAGGTCATCCCTTATTTCAGCAAGATAATTCAGGTAGACACACATACACACATGCTACCAGAGTACAACTGAGCAGACTGTGTCCCATCAGTACTTTCAGCTGATACCCTCATGCATCTCAAAACTCAGCACGTCCCAGTCTCTTGTCACAATGCTCCTAGTTAGTCATAACTCCCTTGATGAGCAGACCCCACCATAGTTTTGGGCGTTATAGGGATCTTTGGCTTAGGTAAAAGAAGTGCTGCTGCAGAGTAAATGGGGAGGTCAAGGGGAAGGAAGAGTAAATGAGGTTCACAGAGAGAGTATAGCAACCAGCTTGACCATAAAAGTTATGTATTGCCAGGTATATGAATTTATGATGATACCCAGTAGAAAAAGCCATACAAGAGGGACAACTAAAACAGTTACAATGTTACATAGTTTCAATTAGGTATTTGGGAAAGTCTAGCTCAAGTTTGCTTCAGCAAAAAGTTTGATCAGCAAAAGTCAGGTTTAAAAAGCTGTGCCTGGAGTAAGAGAATAAAAGTCAGGTTCCTGGAGTCAGAGAGAGAGAGAGTTGAGGTCTCACCACTCAGCGAAACTTGAACCAGTCAAGGTTCCCAGGTGTTTGCTGGAGCTTGCAGACAGGCAGAGCCCTCAGCATGGCCAGTGAAGATATTCCAGGCAGAAAAGGGGTGGAACTGGTGCAGTTTTTGGATCCAAGCACCAGGACAGGAACTTGAGCTTGGGTAGGGGTTTTTGTAGAGAACTAACAATAGCACAAGGGAGAACACAAGGTTTGTTTATGGGTAAATGATGGCTCATATGCTGGATAATAGGAACTGATCACTCCTGGCTATGGGTGGCATTACTCTGAGGGAGCTCACAATACAGACAGGCAGATTCAGTGTTTTGGGTACCAATAAAGGAGTCATTACTAGAATTGGTCTGATAAATACTGAGCTGGGTGTGTGTAGACATGGATTGATTAGCATTTGGAGCAGGGATCCCCCATCATGCAGTGCTCCCCTGCTTCTCTGGTCCCAGAATCCAATGCGGTCCTTGCCTTGGAATCTCTGTTCTCCATCCTGAATGCTAATGAAGGTGCTTTCCTGTCCCATCTCCCATGTAAATGATTTGCCATCCAGTTCCATCTCTGATATAAATGAGACCAGGGGAGTTGCTTCACTCCTATCACCCTTGTCTGGAGGGCTTTAGATGTGTCTCCCACTGCATATCCATTGTCTTTTGTAAGTCATTCCTCTAATCAGTTCTTGTTCAGGCAGAGGTGGGGAGGGGTGAGTCCTTTGTGAGCCAGACAGGCTGCGTCCTGTGCCAAGGTTCCCCAAGAACACAAAGCTGAGAGGTAACAATCTTGTATGCTTATGTCTTCACATCAAGAGCTTTTTCAGGCTGTTATTCAAACCTTCTACAGAAGTAAATTCATAGATTTATAGATTCATAGATGTAGGGTCGGAAGGGCCCTAAGTAGATCTTCAAGTCCAATCCCCTGCCCTGGGCAGGAGAAAATACTGGGTTCATATGACCCCAGTGAGGTAACTATCCAGCCTCCTTTTAAAGACCCCCAAGGTAGGAGCTAGCACCACTTCCCTTGGAAGTTGGTTCCAGATCCTAGCCACCCTGACTGTGAAGTAGTGCCTTCTAATGTCCAGTCTGAATCTACTCTCAAACAGCTTATGGCCGTTATTCCTTGTTACTCTGGGAGGTGCTTGGAGGAAAAGGGTCTCTCCCATTCCCCGCTGATCCCCCCTGGTAAGTTTATAGACGGCCAACAGGTCCCCTCTCAGCCTTCTCTTATGGAGGCTGAACAGGTTCAGGTCCCATAGCCTCTCCTCATAGAATCTGCCCTGCTGTCCCTGATCATGGAAGTGGCCCTCCTCTGGACCCTCTTGATGCTGGCCACATCCCTCCTGAAGCGCAGCGCCCAGAACTGGATGCAATACTCCAACTGCAGCCTGACCAGTGTCGCATAGAGGGGGAGGATCACCTCCTTGGCCCTGCTTGTGATGCATCTGTGGATGCCCGACAAGGTGCAGTTAGCCTTACTGACCACGTCCTCACATTGGCAGCCCATGTTCATTTTGGAATCGATAATGACTCCAAGATCTCTTTCTGTCACTGTGCTTTCGAGAATGGAGTTCCCCAGCCTATAGGTATGCTGCTGGTTCTTTCTGTCCAAGTGTAGTACCCTGCACTTATCAGTATTGAATCCCATCCTATTCTCATTCACCCACCCTTGTAACCTGTCCAGGTCCAGCTGTATCCTGTCCCTCCCTTCTACCGTGCCCACCTTGCCCCAAATCTTGATGTTGTCAGTGAATTTGAACAGGGTGCTTTTCACCCCCTCGTCCAAGTTGCTAATAAAGAAATTGAACAGTGAGGGCCCAAGGACCGAGCCCTGGGGGACTCCACTGCCCACATCCCTCCAGGTCAAATATGACCCATCCATCACCACTCAGCCAATTTGTGACCCATCTGACTGTATAGGCATCAATGCCACAGTTGCCTAGCTTTTTAATGAGAATGATGTGAGAGACAGTGTCAAAGGCCTTCCTGAAGTCCAGAAAGACTACGTCCACCGCGACACCTGTGTCCAATGATTTTGTGACCTGATCATAGAATGCAATCAGGTTGGTCTGACAGGACCTGCCCCTAATGAATCCATGCTGGTTGCCACTGAGCATCATCCCCGCTGCTGGTCCTTCCCAGATGTGCTCCTGGATAATTTTCTCAAAAAGCTTCCCCAGGATCAAAGTAAGACTAACGGCCCTATAGTTGACTGGGTCCTCCCTCCTTCCTTTTTTGAAAATGGGGACCACATTGGCCTTCTTCCAGTTGTCTGGCACCTGGCCAGAGCACCATGAGTGCTCGTAAAGCCATGCCAGGGGCCCCTTGATAACCCCTGCCAATTCCCTCAGAACCCTGGGGTGGATGGCTTGCCATATGCACCCATTCAATGACGGTTTGTCATATGCAATATTTTCTTTGCATTTTGCATCTATATTTAATACCCAACTTGTGGACTCTGCTACTTTAATAAAAATACCTTTTTGTTTTTCCACTTTTTTATTATTCCCATTATTTTGCTCTTAATATAAAAGTGGTACTCAGAGAGCAGCTGCTCTACACTCTAATCATTTTATCTATTATAGACATAACAGTTTTGGATGTCATCCAAAGACTTCCGGAACATTAAAGTAGTCTTCTAGCAGCCATGGTGCGCAGATACATTATATATTATCGGTCAGGCAGCCTGTTCCTAAATAGTTGTTTTGGAAGCCAGATGAGATGACTTCAGTGAGGAACCTTTGCTAAATTCCCACATGAAGGAATGCTGTGCCATTCTTCCAGCCTGCCTGTGGCTTCAGTTTTCAGAGACCCACATCCAGAGAGAGACAGACAGACAAAAGGCAGCTGCAAAATCAGGAGGATCCCAAACCAGAGAAACCAGGAAGACTGGCTGAAGTCAGAAAAGGACTCTGTCCCATCTACACCTGAAAAAACAGGAGGTAACTTTTGTTTAAGTCAACCAACATTACAGCGTTTCCAGACTGTCTTTAGGACAAAACACCTCTGCCATTTCATTCGCTTCAATTGACTGGTGGTGAGTAAATTTGGGGTCTATTATCAGCATATCATGAATTGTTTCATCTTATTTGGACTTGGTGCTGACATGTCAGCTGTTTTTACTCAGCTTGGCCATACACTGATTTCTGGTTTCTACAGGTTCTTGATCAGGGATCCTCATTTTCTCTGTTTAAAAATTGCAGACTCTCAAATTAAAACCCCCCAAATCCATGATTAAAATGAAATGCCACTGTATATATAGGTATCAATTGAACACAATGTTTTATTGATATAGTTACAATTATAAAGCAATTGGTAAGCCTACCAGTGCCTCAATCATTATAATAAAATACATTCTAAGTACCTATAAATTTTAGCACTATGATTTTGGGTTTTTTATCATGGAAAATCAGAGCTCCCCCTGCCCCCTTATCTCACCAGAATGTAAATCAAGCCCCCCCCCCTCCTCATGGCACCCCTCACTCCCCACCCAGAGCCCCACAGCCAAATTGGTGTCCCTAACTCCCCATCCACAGCCTCCAACCCCTGCTGGTGCCCCTCACTCCCAATCCTCAGCCCCACCACACTCCACATCTGCCAGAGGTATGGGACCAGGGAACTGAGTCTGCAGCCCCTGCCCCTCACAGCAGCACCCAAGCTCTGGATGCTTCCTGTAGGAGACAGTGGCTGGCGCTGCAGAACCCAGCTCCCCCTCCCTGTTACAGGCTTGGGTTCCCTGCCCTGCTGCTCTTCCCCCCAGGGCCTCAGCAACCCAGCAGGTGGGGTCCAGTGCAGCAGAGCAGGGCTGGGGTGCAGAAGCTCCTTGCCATTGCAAGCCCTGCACCACCCTGGCCCCTGGCAAGGTGCCCCTTGCCTGCCCAACAACAGCAAGGGGCATAACTCCACACTACCACCCCCACTGCCACCGGGTGAGCATAGTGTGCTTTGCCGGGGCAGCACAGGACTTGCAGCAGTGACATCGAGCTTTCCCACCTGGCCCTGTTCTGCCTTGCAGTGCCAGGTCCTGCCACGTGGTCCATGGAGGCCCCAGGCAGAGGGCAGCAGGGCAGAAAGCCTGAGCCTGCAGCAGCCAGCCTGCACCTACCTCCACCCCATGCATAGATGTGAGGGGCATATGCCCCCCAACCCCCTGGGAGTGTGTGCAGCAGCAGGGAGTCTCCCCTCGCACCCTGGACAAGCTGCCCATGGCCCTGTCCTGCTCCCTACTGGGGCCCTGCAGCTGGACATTCTGCCCCTGGGCCCCAAGCCCCATGCACCACCTGGCAGAGCAGCAGCCCCATCCCTGACTAACTCCCTCCCTCCCTCCCTCCCTGTGGGAGTCTCAATTCCATCCCCTTCCCCCTGCCAGACTTACCTGCAGGAGCTGCTTTCCAGGCTGCCTGGTGGCCATGTGCATATATGTGCACATGGTACCCCCCCCAACCTAACTGCCCTCCTCCCACTCCCTGCCAGCCCCTTGCAGGCTAGAACTCTGCCAGCCTGCAGAGAACTCTTTGCAGAAGTGGAAAATCTGTGTGTTTCTCCCTTAAAATTAAAAATCCATGTTTTTCTTGGTTAAAAGGGAAAATCCATGATTTTTTCTGTTTTTCCGTGGGAAACAGAAAACCCAGATTCCTGGTGATGACAGCCATTGAACAAATAGCTGTAGTACGTGAAGTTCACTGCAGTGTGAAAATGCTTTCAGAAAACTTCTAGGGTGTTATGGCCACTCTCCTGGTTTGCCAATGACATATCAAGACCCTCTGGGCCAGAAGACAGTTTTTACTTGACTGCGTTGGCATGGCTTTTTATTTTCTTCTCTATCCACTGTTGTGTAATGCTCCCCCCAGCATCGTTTGAAGATTGGCCAGTTGCTCAACACCTTCCTCTCCACATTGATGAACTTGGGAACAGATATCTGGCCCACTATCATGATTTTACTATCAAACACACCCCAAAATAGAGGTTTCTCAATATCAAGACATAATCACACCCCGAGACTCCCTATTCAAAAGCGATATATTGTAACAAAGGGCAAGGGTTGGACAAAATAACTGCTTCAAGACCTTGGCTTTCAGGGTGTTACCCCAGACATAGCACAGGGCTAAAACTGAACAAAGCCTATCAAGGAAAGTTTGAAATACAGACAAAATTAGGAACAGGAAGTTTCTCTACCAGAAAAGAAAGGGAGAGCTAGAGATGCCTGAGGGGATCATGGGAACAAGCAGTAGCCCAGGTCCAAAGCCTGTCCAACACTGGATCCCTGCAAAAGAATCTGGAATTGATCCGGGGGGGGGCTTGGCAGATACCCAAATGGAGAGAGGCTGAAAGTTGGAACTGATCTAAAGAATTATGAAGCAGGGCCATTCAAACACACTCCAGAATATAGGCCCCTGGGCAAAATTAAAGAGTATAAGGAAGGGTTCCAGGGGTGGGCAAAATGCAGCCTGTAGGCCAGATACGGCCCGCCAGGCCATTCTACCCAGCCCACAGGGCTCCTAAAAAATTTAGAAAATGAATATTTATCTTCCCCTGGCTGCCTGTCATGCGGCCCTCGATGACTTGCCAAAACTCAGTAAGCGGCCCTCCACCTGAAATAATTGCCCACTAGACTATTCTGTGGGCTTCCAAGAAGTACGGGGTAAATGTTAGTGAGCCAAAGCAGTGGAACTTATTGAGCCCTGAAGGAAAAAGCTGAACACTTTGTGGGAAGCCCAGGACCCAAGAGACGACTGACCTGTGCCCAGGCCCCAACGATTCCTGTGCCATTCCTGGGAAGCCCTCCACTGGGGCTCAGGGACTGGGCTGGGCAAGGCCCTTCCCTTCTAGGCCAGCCTCCTCCTGTACAGGCTGCTTTAGCGAAGCAAGGGGACACTAAGCCTGGCTCTGGCGGCCTCTCCTTCCTGAAGCATTCCCCCATCCCTAACCCCCATCCCTCTCTCTCTCGCATGCACACTCCTGCTGTCACCTCCACCCATCCCCCAGCCCATCACACCCCACAAGTGGTTCCTCAGACCAGAAGCCCCCACAGGCCGGGATCTCATATCCCAGCACCAGTGTGGGTACAGTGCAGGGCTGCAGTGCTGCAACTCCCACCAGCAGGTCCTCTTCCATCTAGCAGCTCGGGATGCAGGGTGTAAGATGTGTAGGGGGATGTGGGGTTTAGGGGGAAGGAGTGTGGGGGTGGGTGGGGGATTTTGGGGGGGCTGTGGATGGGAGTAGGGGTGAGTGTAGCATTTGCAGGGGTGAGGTTTGTGGGGGCAGTGGGGCTTATGCAAGGGTTGGGGTGGGGTGAGGTTTGTGGGTAAGGGGTTTGTGAGTAGGGGTGTGGGGGTTTTATGCTTCTATGATAAACAGTTATAAAGGGATCATTATCATGCTACTTAGCAGAAACAACCCTAAACATACTATAGGCCTTCCACAAAAAAGATCAACTTTCTTAGATATTTATTCAGGGAGGCATGAACTTAGCGAATCATTTCCTTTACAGTTAAGAGATTAGAACAAAGAATCTATTCTCAGGAAAAAGAAACAGGCCTATGATTCAGCCTGGATGATACAAGTGCCCAGTGTACACATATGACGCACACTGCTATGATCTCTGCAGGCAGCATACACACCAAATAAAAATATTTCTCTGCCAGAATATGCAAGGCACTAGATGTTGGATACTGAGCAGGAACTTGGCAGGCAATTCTCAGTGGCTGGATTTCAGACTATTAATTAGGAAACATTTACAAGAAAATCAAGGGAAAAATAGAGTTAGTGAGCATGCAATGCTAAGATTCAGAAGACAATCTGCTCCAGCCTGGCTCTTGCAAAAACTTGTGTCAGGCCCCAGGTGTTAAAAAGAAAGAAAGGTAAGGGATTGTTTCATTGATTCTTCACTGTCATTATCATTAATTGCTTTAATTGCTGTTCTCTGCATCTCTCCCTCTCGCTCTGCCTGTCACCCCGCAACTGACCTTTGGTTCCCACTTCCCTCTCTTTCTCCTGATAGTCCATGTCTATACACAGCTGAAAGGAAGTCCCTCCAATGTTTCTGTATTCGCCTTTCTATCTGTCTGCAAGTCTCAGCAGGTCCCTACCCATCCTCCTTCTCTGTGTCTCATTTTGTCCCCAATACCCACCATGGCCATTATCTGTCAATCAGTGTGTGTCTGCTGTTCATGCTCACTGTTGTTTGGCAGTTTCAGATATGGAGCTTGGGGTGAGGCTGGTATTACTGGAGAAAAACTGTGATGCAGAACGACAGTCAATAATTGCCACATATCCCCTCTTGGTTAACAGGTTTGTGCACTGGAGAGGGTGGCCCAGCAAATGTCAGTAGAGATTTCATGATGGGTGAGTTAAGCACACCTTTCCCGACTCCTACTCAAAATCCCTCGATCCCTGAAAGCCCACCAGGTGATACAAGTGAAAAGGTCACAGGTGGCATCACGCTGTTCATCTGCCTCTTGGGGCTGGTGGGGAACGGGATCGTCTTATGGTTCCTTGGCTTCCGCATTAAAAGGAACCCCTTTACCACCTACATCCTGAACTTGGCTGTGGCTGACATTGGTTACCTCCTCTGCACTTTTGTTTTCTGCACGACTGAGTTCATAGAATATGTCTTTGTTTCGGATGGTGATGATGATGAACAAAAATTACAGAAGACATTTGATGAACTCAGATGGCTCATGTACAATGCCAGCCTGTACGTCCTAACAGCCATCAGTGCTGAGAGGTGTCTGTCTGTCCTGTGCCCAATCTGGTACCGATGCTATCGCCCAAGACACTTATCTGCCATTGTATGTGTCCTGCTCTGGGCTCTCGCCTTCCTCATGACTGGAATAAGGTCTTATGTGTGTTTTAATGAAAACTTTCAAAGCTGTCAGAAGGCAGCCATGTCTATGTATGTGCTCAGTTTCCTGATATTTGCTCCCATCATGGTGATTTCCAATCTGATCCTGTTCATCACAGTCCATTGTAGCTTACAGCACCGTCAGCCTGGAAGACTGTACACTGTTATCCTGCTCACCGTTCTCTTCTTCCTCCTCTTTACTGTACCCCTCAGTGTCCAGAGTTTCTTCCAGCATTTTAACTACTTTAACATGTCCATTCAGACCTGTTTCATGCTGGTCTCTATCAACAGCAGCATCAATCCAGTTATTTACTTCCTAGTTGGGAGCTACACAAATCGTCAATTCAAGGCATCCATATCAACTGCATTCCAGAGGGTCTTTGAAGATACAACTGATTCCACAACCCAGAGAAGCTCTGTTAACAGACTCAGCAGGGGGACAGCCACTGAAATCTCAGACAGCACACAATCTGAAACACTCACTTCTAGAGACAGAATTTCCTCTAGGTTGTAGAACTGGACATGGAAGAGGCCTTTTGGTCATCCATCTACAGTATTGCCTGGTTGCAAATTCTTTTTTGTGTATACTCAAATGAAAGTTATAATATCCTAATGTTAATTGTCCCATAGTGATCTCTACTCCATGATGAACATAATGTAATCCTTTAAAGGCTGTTGGCACTGCATGGTCAAATATCACCTTCCAGTTATCCTCCTAAGCTGTGGTCTCCTAGGTATTTCATGCTTTTGTGTACACCTCATTTTTCCCAGTGCTCTCTTTTCTTCTGTATCTAGCCAACATTTGACATCAATAAACGGAATTAGCATCTCTTAGTTAAGTGTGGAAAAAAACACTTGACTTTCTGTCTGCAAATATTTCTCTTGAGAGGTATTAGCACCAGTACACGGAGTGGCATTTAAGGAAATGGTAGTGCACTTTTTCTGCGAGGCTTTTACTATGGATTGTAAAAGTCACATCTATCTGCTGTCATTAGTGAAACAGGTTGCAATGTTGGCTTTTAATTTTGGTAGAATTTTGAAGGAGATCAAACTATACCACCTTCATGTGTTTTTTCCTAAAAATAAGTTTCCACCCATAAAGAAAATTTCTAAACTTTAATTCAGGAATTTTTAGTCATCTGTTGTATTAGCAAAATATCTATGCCTTTCTCATAGTAACTTATGCCTCTACTTATGTTCCAGTGAAGCAGAGCAAGGAACAAAGTTAAAAAATATGAAAAATAGCAGTAAAAAATATCCTGAAAAAAATAAAATGTAGATATTGCAGAATAATATTTTCCCATGGAATTGTTGATTCTGTTGAGACTGTTTGTCATTCACTTTTGTTGTGGTAATGTTCAGTGCCAATACTTCTGGGTAGGGAAGAATTTCTCCTCTGTGTTGGGACACAGCCTAGCACAACAGAAAAATAAATGATGGTAAGTGTCTGACTATATACCCTGTCTTTTCCCCATGCTCCCAGGGACCAGGGACCCTTCTGAGGAATAACTCATTAACCAAGATAAGCCTTTTCCATCTGACAATCTGGGAAATAGCCTTTTCCCTCATGTCTGTGGTCCCCATATCGATCACTGGTGGTTCAAGAAATATCATATGTTAATGCTAAGTCACTGCACCTTGCATTTAACAATCATTCGATAAAATAAATGGAAGGCAGTGCATTGGGGAAGTTTCTGCTCCACTTGGAGCAAGGCTCCGGTTGATAACAGAGTCTTGCTCTGTCTCACTGATCTAGTTTATTCCCTTCTACCTGGTTCCACATATAAACCTCTCTGAGCTGCCCAGAAGGCCAGCGTGAGGATGCACCTGGAACATAGGTGGCTGGGTCTGCAGTAGGCCCCTAGGAGCAACCTGGGGGTCAGCAGGGCAAGGGCACATGTTACCCGAGCCGGGAGGGGAGATCCAAGAGATGTACCCCAATATATAAGCTGAGGTCAGGCATCAGAGAACCGGTGCTGAGTTCCAGTGAAGATCTGAGGTCAGGGTCAAGGAAGCCAATCTGAGTTAGGATGCTGGGGAAACCAGAGACAGCAGGGCCAGCATTGTGGTACAGGGGCCATCCAAGATCAGGGTCAAGGAAAGTCAAAGCCAAGTCAAGAGCCAGGAGAACCAAAGAGCAGTAAACACAAGGGTTGCCAGAACAGACTGAGACTGTGTGAAGGCACTCAGCTCTTAAGCAAAAACACTGAAGGGTTGGCTCTCCTCCTCCATTTTGCTCCCAGCAGGTCCATGCTCTGGCACCCTGGGTGACTCTATTTTGACAGAGGATGAAAGAGAATTGCAAATTTCACCTAAGTACTCAAAACAGCCATCATGCAATGAGGTGACTGCCATTTGGGTATATCAAGTGAATTGGGACCTAATCCTAGGAGGAGGCACACGACAAAAAAGTGGTTCATAAGGTAACAGCAAGTAGCAAAGTGTAGTTTTCATTCGGATAGTGAGTTCTACCCTGAGCGTCCACAAAACACCTTCCTCATATTCTGATTGTTTCATGAAAGGTGGCACTGGGATTTAATCCCTCCTTTTGTGCATTTTGTGAGTTTAGGTAACATCTAACTATTACACAAGGGAGAAAGGAAGTAAAAGCTATCAAACTTATACAATGTAAAAAATGATATACTAATATAACTGAAGGTAGGAAAGGCCATATCACTGCACTAAGGACTGGGAGGGCATAAGATTCTCAACCCCCTCCCCCACCAATGGCACTGCACCTGACTTCACCCACTTTTTGACCCTTTCATTAATGTTTGGCCCCGTTTTCAACAGTTTCATAAACATAGCCTAAAAACTACACTTTGGGGCAAGAATTCACACATCGAACATAATTTAACTATGAGATAAATCGTGTGAGGTTCTGAAGCCCTACACAAGCCACGCTCAGGCTCTGATGGTTCCTTAAATTACCCTATTATTCAGTACCCAAAGGTACTATGACAAAGGCCACCTTGCAGTCACAAAAACATTTTTCACTGTTGGGTATCCCTACCTTCGTTTTTTCTACAAAGTTAATGTCCAGCTGTTTCAATCTTGAAACAACATTCAATAACTGTGACATTAAGTGGTAGATTTACCCAGCAGAGGTCACTTAAACAGTCACCATTAAGCCATATGGGGCAATGTCTGTGTAACGGTGCTCCTACTCTATTACTAGAATGGGAAGTGGGCCAGATACTTTTGGCCCTTTTCCTCTCCATCACCCCTCTCCCTACACCTTTTTCTCCCTTACCTTTTGTTTCTTTGCCAGTGCATCCTTTTCCCCAAGGATAGAGATTCCTTCCTCCTGGTTTCCTGGTTACTTGGTTCTGATTCCCGCTTTCACTCTTGCTTTCTTCCACTTCATCTCTGTGTCTCTTCTACTTATGCCACAGTGGTAACCCCAGGGGCAAACTCACAGATAGGGGAACCTGAAACCAGATGGCCACAGGGTCTAGGTGGAGGCAGAGCCTGATGATGACTCAGCGAAGGGAAGCAGAGGGGCCATGTGACCCAGAGAGCCCTGTATAACCTCAGGTCTCAGGTTGGAGGGCAGTCTAGCCATGGAAGCTACTGGGGATGAAACCTCCTCTGAGAGGTGTGAGCACTGGAGCCCAGGCTGTGGAGAGAGGACTCAGGAAGCAGCCCCAAGTGAAGAAAAGTTAGGGACCTGCATAGGATGCAAGGTAAGTACCCCAGGCACTTTCTGTTTTCCTTTCTTTTCTATGTGGAGTCCACCACCAAGGTGTGCAGTGAACCCCCTGTGAGATATTCCTTTGAACCAGGACCAGTGCTTGCATTTTATGGTTTTCATTTTTCCACAGGGGGCTGGATTGTGGCTGTAGGGAAGGTGGAGGCCACTAAAAGAGGGTGGCTGGGGACACCCTGAATTTGAAATTGTTCTGTGTGAAACCTGAAGTCACGGGGCATGCCTGGAAGTTGTTCAGTTGTGGTAAAAATATGTTATAATCTAGTCATTATGATTTTGCAATAACGTTTGTGTAGCAGCTGTGTGGTAAAAATGTCTCATCTCCCTACACAAAGGCTTCACAGCTGAGAACTGTTTAGCTTCACTGCATAATTGCTTCTGCATATTATCACACTTGCTTCTGCTAAGGCATGTAGGCCAATGATAGATTTACAAGTAGCACTAGACTTCTGCAGACATAGCCAGGAACAGATGCAATAAATAACTCCTTACGAGAGATAAGAGAAGAGGGACAGGGAAAGATGCTGATGTGAAGAACTCAGACCCTGACCGAAGAATGACCGAGATGGACTTAAGGACAGCCCCAGGGAGGAGATTTAAGATGTAAATGAGACACGTATGTAAACCGTCATAGAACATGTACCTGCTAGACATATGTTGTAAGACGTAATACTTGGGCTGCCAATAATTACGCGACACGTTAGAATCTTTTGTTTATGTTAGCTATAAAAAGGAACCCCAGACTCTGTTTGGGGTCGACTCTGATTTGAGTAAATTAACTCCCTAGTCGATCTGTTTGCAAACAATAACTTTGAAATTGGACCCAGCATGTGTGTGTGTGACTCTCCCCTAGGGGTGGATTGGACAAGCCTCCAGGGGCACGAAACTAGCAGTTTGTGCAACACAGTGGCCACAGGAGATCAAGCTTTCCTGGCAAGGCAAGAGGTGTCAGGGGAAAACAGGTCTCAAGGCCCCTAGCTGCCTATGTAACAGATATTGCAGGTGCTAGAACCTGAGGTCACAGGGCATGCCTGGATCTGAGCCAGGAGCTTCCAGCCCTGAACAGCTGACCCCAAGCTAGGGGACTCAGTGAGAGTAAAATTGGAACAAGGCTGGGGGGAGCCTCAGACCAGACAGGGCCTCCCTCTTCTTCAAAAGTATGCCATGCCCTCCATGAAGCCTCCCATATTAATTTTAACATCAAGACATGGTGGGTGAGACTACTGAACAGGGGAGGCCAGAAGGTATAGGCACTAGTAGGGCTCTAGACACAGATACCCTGCTGTGGCACTCATAAGTGGTTTATAGTCTGGTCTTACAGTAAACGGACTTTTTTTCATCTTTACTATCTATGGAAGCCAGGCATTGATGATGTCAGTTGCGATAATAGGCAAAATGCTGTACAAACAAGTGATGTTATCTGGAGCTGACCATACTTAGACTTTTCACTGAAATATAAAATGAGATATGATGTTTCATCTAAAATGTTACTGGAATGTTTCACTGGAATGCTGTATGCTTGGAGAGTTGCTGTTTTGTATACTTTAGTCTTTAGCAGAGTCCTGCGTATATTTTTCAGGAGTTTTGTTCTTGAAACAAATAAAAGTATTTCTTGTGATGACTAAAAAGTACTTTGTATTTGAGTCTTGTGAAGTGGTGGTATTGGGGCATCTGTCCTGTTATTTCACAGATTTCATAGATTTTAGGGTTGAAAGGGACCTATTAGTTCATCGAGTCTGACCCCCTGCCCTGGGCAGGAAA
>NW_005842710.1:138978-146079 GCF_000455745.1 Alligator sinensis
TTTTTCTAGTTCCCCCATGGGTACCCTGGTAAACATTTTATCCCCTATTTCCTGCTGCCCCCCCCCCCGCCCCTGATGAGTTTGTAGACAGCTACATGATCACCTCTCAGCCTTCTTTTGGGGAGGCTGAAGAGATTCAGGTCCCTCAATCGGTCCTCGTACGTTTTTTCCTGTAGGCCTTTAACCAGACGGGTGGCCCTCCTCTGAACCCTTTTCAGGTTATCTACATCCCCCCTGAAGTGCGGCACCCAAAACTGGACACAGTACTCCAGCTGCAGCCTGGCCAATGCAGCATAGAGAGGAAGTATCACCTCCCTAGATCTATTTGTGATGCACCTACTTACGCAAGAAAGTGTGCGGTTAGTTTTTACTTATTACTTCAGCACATTGGCAACTTATGTTCATCTTCATCAAGTGCTCGTTGGCTTGTATTCCTCTGCTGCCAATCAAGTTCCAGTAGACTACCCACTGCACCATCCTTTAGGTCCAAGTTACTGTTCTAGGTGAGGATAAATATTTGCAGTTTCTGTGACCTAGATATCCATCAATAATGTAACCAAGGGAGGGAGACAATGAGCAGTGCACCAGCCCCAGGTGCTGATTCAGAGAGGGCACCAGAATGGCAGCCCCCAGGGAGTCTGCACTGCTATCCCCTCCCCCTCCCTGGCCATTCAGGGAGCTTGCACTAAGTCAGCAGCAACATGTTATTGCAGCAACTCCTGCAGAGCCTCTGCTTTTCTTCCCTTCACAAAGAAAAGAGAACTCTCCCCGGGGCTCCCGCCGGCTTCTCCAGGATCGGTTGCGTTACCGCACTGGACGCCTTATGGCGCCCGTCTCCGCCACTCCGGATTCAGGGATCTGACTCTGACTCCTTTTTGATTGGCTGAGGGCAACGGAGGCCATCTCCCGTCCCTTTGGAAAAGCACTCGCCTATCTCTTAAGACTGACTGACCCCCTGCCCTTGCTTTCAGAGCTTGTAGTAGCCCCTCATCCCCTGCTCTTGGAACCCACCTGCCCCCCACCCCTGCTGTAACGAGACCTTCCTGTCTATGTCCAGAACCTTCTTCCTGGGATAAATTCATTGTTTCCTCCCTTTGGTGAACTATTCTTGGTTTCTGATGTCAGGTTTTGTGTGTGGAATATGTGGGACAATTTCAACGACACTTGATAGGATGCCATCACACTAGGAGGCATGCAAAGAAATTGTTTAATTTTTTTTTTTAAGTTGCTGCTCTGGGCTCTCCCATGCAGCCACCAGTCCCAGCGCTGCAGCAGGCACTGGAGCAGAACCAGGAGAACACAGGCAGGGACGCTGTCTCTGTTCTACTGCCCCCACCCCTTGCTCCCAGGCTGCACCCTCCACCCTGGCTGGCCCCTGGAGGGCTGGGGCTGGGCTAGGCATTGCATAGAGTTGCTGCCCTGGAGGTTTCCAGTGGATGGCAGAGCCCTGGGCCCAGGCAGGCAGACACCCTGTCCCACCAGGGCAGCACTAAGGTGCCAAGTGCTGGAGCCGGGCAGTCAGGACAGGGTCTAGGCGGCGTGTGGGGAGGCGCTGCAGGCAAGCCGGCCCAGTCGGGCCCTTAGGAAGGTGGGGCCTGGGCAGGAAGTGGGGGCAGCCCTGGGGCTCTGCAGGCTTGAGCTGCGCTGGGCAGGCAGGTGGGTGTGCCCAGCGGCACCCGTGGTGGGGCATGGCCCAGCCCACACAGCTCCTCAGGGATGGGCCGCAGCCACCCTGTGCACATGGGTATTCTGCCGGGCTGGGGCAGGACGCCAGGCTCAGGGAGCTTCTCTCTCTGGGATCAGCCTCTGTGCATGCTGGGCACAGTGCAAGCAGGGCAGAGCCATCCCCAGTGCAAGGGCCTGTCCACAGGAGCACCCTGGAGCCTGGGAACAGCTACTGCAGCTGCCTCAGCCTGCCGAGGTCCTGGCCTTGCCCACCCAGAGCTCCCCTCAAGGGGCCAGGGCTGGGGCAGGCACTGCACAGAGCCGCTGCACTGCACACTCCTGGCTGGCTTGGCCCTGAGCACCAGCTGTGGCAGAGCCCAGGGAACAGCCTGTGGCTGCAGCTCCCATTTGCACTGTACCCAGCATGCACAGAGACCAAGCAGCGAGCTCCCTGAGCCCAGCGTCCTGTCCCAGCCAGGCAGCGTCCCTTCATAGGCAGGGTGGCTGCGCCCCATCCCCAAGGAGCTGAGCGGTCTGGCTGGGCCCCACCTCCAGTGCTGCTGGGCCCCCCACTGTGGCCCCAGTCTGCGGAGCCCTGGGGCAGCCCCCACTCCCCGCCTGACCCCAGCTCTCCTCCAGCTGCAGCCTTCCCAAGGGCCTGGCCAGGCCAACCTGCCTGCGGTGACTCCCCTGGTGCCTGCTGCTCCCTGCTCCTCTCTCTCTCTCTCTTCCCCCTCTCATCACAACATGCTTAACAAGAAAAAAAATCACAACTACAAAGGCAGTACATGAAGTTTTATTTATTGTCATCAGGTTTTCAATTTTTAGAAAGCCTCATATTCACTGTAAAAAAAAAAAAAAAGCAAGTTATGATTATTAACTGTATTATATATGCAGTGCATCCTGCCATGTACCCCCCCCCCCCCCCCCCCCCTTTTTTTTTTTGCCCGTCCCAGTTTTGTTTTTGTAGGCACTCTGGCACCTTACAAGGTAGACATTGTGTTTTTTTCAGCACTCCAACCAAAAAACATTGCCTACCCCTGAAGCAGGGTCACAGCTGCAGCAATTTTGTTACACATACATTGCTACAGAAACATGTAGATGCAGTCTTTAACAATTTATATCTGGAACCTCTGATGCAATGGGTACAGCTGTCTGTACCCTCGGCCCCAGAATTCAACAAACACAAATAGTATGAACTAAAGAAGTGGATTATTAAAATGTATATTTCTTTAATTAAGGGTAATGCTGGTAACACGTTCCATGGGGAAATGGGCTCTTTAGTGATTTTTGTTTCTTGTTAGGCCTGACTGTAAATCAATGACAAAAGATGGTCTCTGGATATTAACAGTTGCAGGAACTTTACAAATGCATGGCTCTTGGGAGGTGATTATCATTATTTTTGTAAGAGGTACACAGGGATACAAACAATTAGACTGATTGCTCAGCCAACAGGAGCCAGGGAAGGATTTTCTTAGTCTCAAATTGTTGGTCATCTAGAAAATGATTGCAGGCCACTTACTGGAAAAGTAGCTCAGGCTACGTTTGAATTATGTGCACATGGCCTATTTTGTTTGTAAACATTTCTGTTTCTTCTGTGGTGAAGGGGGAGGGGTCCATTTTTCCAGAGATTGCAAACTTTAGTGATCAACAACCTGACAAACACTTTTTGATCCCTGGAAGAGTTTTTCATTGCACTCCTACAGAATCATAGAAGAAGAGGGCTGGAAAGGACCTCAGGAAGTCATCTAATACAGTTCTGTCCAACTGGTGGCCCACAGGCTACATGCAGCCTTTGAGGGGGTAAACAACAGCCCCCGGCTCCTGGTCTGGGCACTGCTGCCCCTTTTGCTCTCCTGTTGCTGCTGGAGCCCTGGGGTCCCTTTCCCTCCTCCAGCTTCTGCTGGCTACCCCAACCCCTGATGGTGGGGCAAAGCAGTGTGGCACATCTACACACTGGGGCCATGGGGTACATTGAGGGCTCACATCAGAACCCTTGTAGTATGTGGGACACAGAGCTTGTCTGGACCTACGTGCAAAATTCAAATGACTAAATTATAATATCAGTGCCCTTTTGCACAAGAATGTAAACTCATGACTAGGGCCACCTGAAACATAACAATACAGTTAATCTCATCTCTGGCTTTGGTATCAAGTACGCCCCATGCCCAACTACTCTAAATTGATTATGATTAAGTTCCCCTTTCAAAGTAATTGCCTCATCCTTGTTATCACATTCTTTGCTAATCTAGGTGTCTGTGCCAGTTGGAAAATATTTTAGGATCTGTCCTGTTATGACAATAACCTATACAATGGCTTGTATTCAAGTAATAAAGTCCTACTGCAATTAAATCAAGTAGTATACCTCTGGTTTAGGGTGCTGGGCTCGAGCAATCAAGCCATACTATAGGTAAGAAAATGATAAACCTCCAGAGAGATCAAGGGTTTGTGTGTATGTCAGATTCACCCACAATAACCAGAGATGGATCCAAAAGGCTAACATTTACAACACAACCAAAGGACAATGACCTCCACACTGTCAGCTTTGTCTGGACCCTGATCTTCAACCCATCAAGAAAAATATGCTTTAAAGAATAAGTATAAGAGAAGAATGAAGCTACCAGCAAGGTGTGCTCATCTCAAAAGGGAAACACCACGCTGACCCACCATACCCTACACCCAGCTGACCACCCTCCACGATGGATCGATGCCTGGTGAGAAGCTGCAAAGATCAGGACTGCTTCCTTGCCTGTGTTGGTGAGAAAACTACTATTACCACTAGAAATACTGGACTTGATTATAGCTTGTTTTATTTGTAAGATTGCAATAGCCTACCTGTCATTTTCTTGTATAACTCATTATTTAATTAGTAAAGCCTTTCTGCTAACTATTGATGGAAGTGTCGTGTCAGTCTTCCTAAACACTAAGCAGCCCATTTTGATTGCAGCAGTATGGTGTGGGCAAGAGGGCTTGCACAGTGCATTGGGGGCCTGCACAGTACAGCAGCGGGAAAGGGGGGAGTCTACAGGTATGTGGCCTGAACAGTGTGTGGCTGGAGGGCTTGCAGTTCTAAAGCCTTTTACTCTCTTTCCCCATTTGCTGGCTCTCCTGCAACCTGCAGGGTGCATTCCTAGGTCTGCAGCTTTCACTTTGGCACCTGTGCTATCAAAAATGGTTCCTCTCCCTGCAGAGCTCAGAATCAAATCACCTTCTCTGGCTCAGGGTCAGGGCTTATATTCCCTGGGAGCACCCGTTCAAGTCACGTTTCCCAACCCTTCACAGGAATTTCTTCTAGGCTTTAATCAGCCTGCTCCTCCTTCATTGCAGTCCCTACTTAACTTCTTAACTTGCTCCCAAATAATAATCTGTAGGCTCCTCTATTTCTGCTGCCTTAGTCACTTATTGTCTGGCAAATAGCTCTGCCCCAGCTGCCCATTTATTGCAGCCCTACCATGCTGTCCTTTCCCTTAAAATAGAAGGGGCTAGAAGCCCCCTACTACAGGTAGGGATAGCCTCCTTCGCCTCAAGCCATATTCTAAAAGAAAGAAATGGCTACAACTGCTTTGTGTGAGGAGCCGAATCCTGTGAGGAAGAGGGGGATGATAGAATGGTTCTGGGAACATCTCCTGGAGTGAGTCTCTGGATCCCAGCTGGTCTTTGACAGGAGCCAAGAGCTGAGCTGCTCCATGCCTTCAGTACCAAGGTGCTTCTCCATATGTGCAGGAGCAAAATGTTCTGACACCTTGGGAGCTTTAGAGTCACTCTTTAAGGCATCTATGGGAGGCACCTCCAGGTCAAGCAGCAGCGAACCAGGGGTTTGCAGAGTTACAGCTTTGGACTGAGGTGCTTAAACTCTGCCTACTTTCTGCTTTGGGGCCCTAAACATTTTTGGATGTAGCCTTTAGTTTCTCAGTCCCTCAGTGTCCCACCTGTTAAACAGGGATTGGAGTCCTTCTCTGTCATGCTTGAAAATATGTCATGTCGGGTTTTAGGGGAAGCTGTGCTTGCAGCAGACTCCTGAGACCTCCTGGTGTGACTGTCCCCTAAACAACAGTCTGCCAAGTAGCTGAGCATAAAAGCCAAACTTTTCCCTGGATCCCAGGGGCCCAGGGCCAATATGAGGAACCAGAGACAGAAATTAATGCACCATGGCACTGATGACCTGGTAATCTCAGCTCTCCCAGGATGTATATATGCCTATTTGAATGCCTGTGGTTTATGAAATATCAGGCTCCCACACTAACGTATAACAGTCCCCAAATCTCTTCCTAACCTGGTGGATTCTAAACACAATGGAGTAGCCTGGGTCTTTGCCTCTTTTCACAACTATGACAATGTCCTTCAGTACCAACCTGCTGCCTCCTCACTGCTCTACTTTCTTTCTTTACACTCCAAATTATTTGGACCACACTCTGAGTCAGTCATCCCAACAACACTGTGTGTGGTGGCAAGTATTGAAAATCCATTGCTTAGGTTTTGATGCCATCGTGTGGTCATTCCTTTCCCTGCCCTTAATTTTCTATCCGTATTACACTATTGCAATAGCAGTTCTCATGGTAAAGCCGATGAGACATGACTTCCAAATGTATTTTCCTGCATGGGCTGGGAAATAGCAATGGTAAGTAAAGGGGACTAGTAGTCTATATTTGGGGGCATTTGGTCAAAAGTTTCCCAAGATACACTGCTTCCTGCAGAGGACTAGGTTGTAATACTTACTGGCTCCCCTCTCTCTCTCTTTTTTTCCCTTGTTCACATCTGGGGGTTGAGGGGAATATGGCCAGTAACCTCCTAAAATATATGTCCATTAGGCCTGTGCAAATAGGGAAATATTCTATTCGGATTTCGATTCAGATTCAGCTGATTTCATAGATTTCATAGACATTAGGGCTGGAAGGGACCTCGGAAGATCATCGAGTCCAGCCCCCTGCCCAAAGGGCAGGAAGTCAGCTGGGGTCACAGGACCCCAGCAAGATAAGCATCCAGTTTGCTCTTGAAGGTGTTCAGTGTAGGCGCTTGAACCACCTCCGGTGGCAGGCTATTCCAGACCTTGGGGGCTCGGACAGTAAATAAATTCTTCCTTATGTCCAGCCTGAAACGGTCTTGTAGTAGTTTATGACCATTCGACCTAGTCGTCATCCCTTGGGGCGCTCTGGTGAACAAACGTTCCCCCAGATACTGGTGGTCACCCCTGATAAACTTATAGGTGGCCATCAGATCACCCCTGAGCCTGCACTTTTCCAGGCTAAAGAGCCCCATAGCTCTCAGCCTGTCATTGTAGGCTCTGCTTCCCTGACCTCTGATCATGCACATGGCTTTTCTCTGGACTCTCTCAAGCTTCTCCACATCCTTTTTGAATTGTGGAGCCCAAAACTGGATGCAGTACTCCAGCTGCGGCCTCACCAAGGCCGAGTACAAGGGGAGAATGACGTCCCGGGA
>NW_005842710.1:146328-147748 GCF_000455745.1 Alligator sinensis
CATTAATGAAGATGTTGAACAATATGGGTCCAAGGACAGAGCCTTGGGGGACCCCACTGGTCACAGGACACCATGATGAGTGACTTCCAACAATTACTACCCTCTGGGTCTGACCACGGAGCCAATTTTCCAGCCAGTGGATCGTGGTGGACCCAAGGCGACAATTGGCCAGTTTCACCAAGAGGTGATCATGGGATTCGAATCACTGCCCCCATTCAATTCAGCCAAATAGGCATCGTAGATTCGGTGCTGTGGAATCAGAAAAAATATATGCCTTAAACTTTGACTATTTTAGTTATAAGATGACATAACCGCTTTGTGGAGAATTGCTGGCTCTGTATAGTAGAACAGATAAGAGAAAGTGTTTGTTCTTTGTAACTCCTCTGCAACTGCTTCGCTCACCGCGGCCTTGAAGATAGCAAAAAGTATGTACAACTCTGATTTGCAGGTGCAAGAAGGAGGTTTGTGAACTAACCTCGCCTCCCCCATTAGTTCCCATCCTGATTACAGCAAAGAAATAATGAAGTAATATTATAGCCGCTTTTCATGCTAATTTCACTATATGATCACGTGAGTTGTAAGCAACTGTTAAAAAGTATATAAGCCTCCTGATTTTGCTCTTGGGGGGGACCCCTTCCAAGTGCTTGGGAAATCCATGTCAATTTAGAATCCCCCCTACAGCTGTAGTTTCTTTTGAATAAAAGCTTCTGCTGACCTGACCCAAAAGTATGCTGCGTGTGTTTCCACGACAAGCCTCAGTCTGGTTTTCTTCATATATAGGGATGCCGAATTTCCTAAATCCCAACAGGGAAGAAGTCATCCTGCTTATGGAAAGATGAACAGAACTTGTAGCGCACAAAACATTTTAACATCCTGAAATACTGTAAAGACTATACTAAATAGGAGGTTGGGAAAATATAATTTTCTTCCTCACAGTTGGCCCTAATAGAACCTTGGCCTTACACTGATACCTGTAGCAAAATATATAAATCCCCTTACATGGACTATACAAAGCATATTCTCTTTATGCAGCTCCAGGCATGCCATGTTTTCTTGCATAACACATGCGCAAATAAAACACAACCTTGTTTTTGGAAGGCAGAATGTAAAAGAAAAAGATTTTTTCAGGGTCACAACTGACTGTGTGACATAGAAGGCGCTGACAGACATGCAGCTCCCCACTGTAACTCATGGTGCTTCGCACAAAGCTCCAGGAGTTATGGTGATTTCCCCTGACCCAACAGACAATTGCTGTTTGGTCGGGGGCGGGGAATCCAAGTCCACTTTGGAGTCTATCCAGAGAAAAGCAACTGAGTGTTTTCAGCCTTTCAACCAGCTCTGCTGCTGTCGTCAGGATGGGAGAAGGGAGAAGACAGGGGAAAGAGCTCCATTCTGGGGTTTGCCCACCCTATGCTGGGGG
>NW_005842710.1:152952-199315 GCF_000455745.1 Alligator sinensis
TTTCTGGTGCTGGTTATGTTTGTTGTTAAAATTCTTTGTCCCTCCTGTATCTAAAAATGGCACTGATATCCTTATATATCACACTTGGGTATCTCAGTATCACCCAAGGGGGGTGGGAGAAAAATTTGTACTTGCAGATCTCCCGTACGGTGGCTCAAGCTGGAAATAAAAGTGACTGCTGGATATGCTCTCACAGCCCAGCGCACCTACAACAAGGAATCCCAATGATCGGAGTACCAATATCCCTCCGGCAATGGGGAACAATAAACGGCGGCTTCGTTAGACACTACTCGTTAGCTGCCCATCGGTCCGCTCCTAAAGAATGGAGGGCCGCCCCTGCTAACTGGATAATCTCCCCAAGAGTAGAGGCGCCTTTCTGTTACAGATCCAACAACACCGGAGCTTATAATAAAGCCACACCTGTAGGACACTACCCTCATTGCCTAACTACTCTAGATTATAGCCCCAATAGCACCAGTGGAATCCTGTTGGGTAATGTACCCTCTCTCAATTGTACAGGATTCATGGTCTACAACTTTTCTAAGGAACCTCATGTTGCTCTCATTGCAAACAGATCGGAATTTTACATTGACTCCAATTTTACTTCTTGTAATATATCTCGGTCCAGCAGGATAACAGCTGAACGTGGTCCGTCCTATACGATGCATATTAATCGAAAGTGCCGGATATGGCACAACACCTGTCGAGATTTGAGTACCCTTTCTGCCCCAGGCCTTTACTGGCTCTGCGGAAACAGGGCTCATAAAATCTTGCCCTGGAATTGGGTGGGGGCATGCACTCTTGGACGTGTTATCCCTGGTTTTGAAATGCATAGTACAATATATCTGGAACAAGTAAAAAATTTCAACCATCACATGAAAAGGGCGGTTAACCCCTTAGCTACCAGAAACACAGGGTTCCATCAATTTGTGAGAACCTTCATACCGTGGCTTGGAGTAAGAGAATTGGAACTAGCCATAATTAACATTTCAGCCACAATGGAAGCTATGGGAAATGCCACTGCGGATGCAATTCAGGCTCTGCAAGAAGAGATCTCCCAGATCTCACAAGTAACTATACAACACCGCGTAGCCCTAGATTACCTATTGGTATCCCAGGGAGGAGTATGTGCCTTAGTAAACTCCACCTGTTGTGTCTATGTCAATCAGGACATGCGAATTGAAACTGACATTCGTAAAATCCGAAGTCAGTTAAGGGTCTTACATCAAGTGGCCTCAGAAAATACTGACTGGGGTCTAAAAGAAATGTGGTCTTGGCTAACCTCCTGGCTCCCAGATTTCGGGGCCCTTGGCAAGAAAATCCTGTATGGAATATTGTTTGTCTTGATAGTTCTGATAATGTTTTATGTCTTAGTGCAACTGATCCTCTGCTGCGTGAAAGCCAGCAGGAGAAGCTTTAGCAAGGCAAGAAAACCCACAGCAGAGTCTAGAATAATGGTGTTACAAAAGTGTGAGCAGATTGAAAGAAAACATGAAAGGCTGCATGATGAAATAGAGGGGCTCATGAGAATAAAAATTTAAGGGTAAAGTGAGACTAAATAGTCTCAAAGGGGGGGAACTGTGGAATCAGAAAAAATATATGCCTTAAACTTTGACTATTTTAGTTATAAGATGACATAACCGCTTTGTAAAAAATTGCTGGCTCTATATAATAAAACAGATAAGAAAAAGTGTTTGTTCTTTATAACTCCTCTACAACTGCTTCGCTCACCGCGGCCTTAAAGATAGCAAAAAGTATGTACAACTCTGATTTGCAGGTGCAAGAAGGAGGTTTGTGAACTAACCTCGCCTCCCCCATTAGTTCCCATCCTGATTACAGCAAAGAAATAATGAAGTAATGTTATAGCCGCTTTTCATGCTAATTTCACTATATGATCACGTGAGTTGTAAGCAACTGTTAAAAAGTATATAAGCCTCCTGATTTTGCTCTTGGGGGGGGACCCCTTCCAAGTGCTTGGGAGATCCATGTCACTTTGGAGTCCCCCCTACAGCTGTAGTTTCTTTTGAATAAAAGCTTCTGCTGACCTGACCCAAAAGTATGCTGCGTGTGTTTCCACGACAGTGCTGATTCAGAAATTAGGATTGGCCAGGGAGAGGCAGGTACACCTGGGCAGCTGGAGGTTCCCCCGCAGCTGCTCCGGCTGTGCCTGCCTCTCTCCAGGCAGGGGGAGCCAAGGGAGAAGCCCCCATGGCTCCCCTGCCCGGCCCTATCCCCTGCCTGTATCAGCACTGGGAGCACGGGATCTGCTCTACCACCACTTGCACCCTTCTGCCTGGAGTGAGCCGTGCCTGCATTGTACCCTCCCGCCCCAGCTGGGCAAGCGGCAGCAGGGCAGAGCCCCTGCTCCCAGCCCTGCTGTGCCCGCATCCCATGCCCCCCTGCTCCTCTCCCCGAGTAATGCGCCCCACCGCCCCAGCTGGGCAACTTGTGCCAGTCCCAGTCCCAGCCCCAATCTCACCCTCCCCCATCCCCAACAGACTTACCAGCTAGAGGCAGCAGTGTCAGCTGCCTGTTTAGTCTATGACCGAATCTCTGAAGTGGCCAAATCTTTTCCAAAGCTTTTCCGAGTTGATTCAGATGCTTCAAATCTATTCAGAGCTTTTAATTGGTCTCCCAACTTGATTTGGATTCAGAGATTCAGTCCCCGAATCAGGCCGAATCTCCTCCGAATCGAATCAGCTACCGAAGCTTCACATAGCCCTAACGGCCATGTCCCTAAATCTATCTTGTGTTTTGTTTGGGGCTGAGAAAGTTGAGTTTAGTGCTATTTTAGACCAAACTGGGCAAGACTTTCACATAGGCAGGGACTCTCAGCAGCATAAGCAGAGCAAAAGACCACACTTAAGATGCATGGAAAAGAAGTTGTGTACTTCATGTCCCTTGCTTTTACTTCCTGTTTGGGTGTACATAACGACCTTCTAATGTTCAGTATCAGTACTACAATACCATGCTTGTCAACACCACAGGACCTCTCAGTATGTTACCAAAAATACAATAGTGGCTGTCAACCTTTTAGACAAGGCACCCCTCAAAAAAGGCCAGATCTCAGCTTTCACTTACGGGTTTTTTTCCTGACTTTCTCTTGTGAATCATGCATGGGTGTTAGCATGCCCAACAATGCTAACATTGAGTGGCACCCTGCACACCCTTAAAAGCATCTCACAACACTCCAGTGCACTGCAGCATACTGACTGAAAATCACCGAAACACCAGATGCTTTTAGACCTCTATTCCCCATCATAGAATCATTGAAAATTAGGGTTCGCAGGGACCTCAGGAGGTTATCTAGTACAACCCCCTGCTCAAAGGGGGCATCCAACAGTATGTTATTAGCCTTCTTCACAACAAGGGCATGCTGATGACTCATATTCAGCTTATTGTCTACTAAAACCCCCACTTCCTTTTTCAGCAGAGCTGCTGCTTAGCCAGTCAGTCCCCAGTCTATACACGGGATAGTTCCATCCTAAGTGCAGGACTTTGCACTTGTTCCTGTTGAACCTCATGAGATTTCTTTTGGTCCAATCCTCCAATTTGTCAAGGTCTCTTCGAATCCTAGCCCTACCCTCCAGTGTATCTACTACTCCTCTCAGCTTTGTGTCATCCACAAATTTGCTGAGAATGCACTCTATGCCATCTTCCAGGTCACTGATGAACATATTGATATTGAACAAAACTGGCCCTAAGACCAACCCCTGGGCACTCTATTTGATACTAGCTGCCAACTAGACATTGAGCCATCGATTACTATCCTTTGAGCATGAAGATCCAGCCAGCTTTCTATTGATCTTACAGTCAATTCATCCAACCCATACTTCCTTAGCTTGCTTGTGAGAATATTGTGGGAGACTATATCAAAATCCTTGCTAAAGTCAAGGGATGTCATGTTCCCTGCTTTTCTTGCATCCACAGAGCCAGTCGTCTCATCACAGAAGGTAATCAGGTTAATCAGGTATGACTTGCCCTTGGTAAATCCATGCTGACTGTTCCTAGTCACCTCCTTCTCCTCCAAGTGTTTAGAAATGGATTCCTTCAGGACCTGCTCCATGATTTTTCCCAGCAACTGAGGTGAGGCTGACTGGATTGTAATTCCCCAGATCCTCCTCCTTCCCTTTCTTAGAGATGGACACTATATTTGCCCTTTTCCAATCATGTGGGGCCTCTCCCTACCACCACGAGTTTTTGAAGATAATGGCCAGCAGATCTGCAAGCACATCGGCCAACTCCCTCAGCACCCTTGGGTGTTCAGCACCATGGACTTGTACACGTCCAACTTTTCTAAATAGTCCCTAACCTGTTCTTTCAACACTATTGACTGCTCACCTCTGTCCCAAACTATGCTGGCAGGTGCAGTAGTCTGGGAGCTGACCTTGCCTGTAAAGACTGAAGTGAAAAAGGCATTGAGTACTTCAGCGATTTCCACATCCTCTGACTAGGATGCCTCCCCCATTCAGTAAGGGACCCACACTTTCCCTGCTCTTCCCCTTGTTGCTGACATACTTGTAGAAACCCTTCTTGTTATCTTTCACATGCTTCTTGTCATCCATCTCATAGCTGCAACTGCAGTTGTGCTTTGACCTTCCCAATTCCATCCCACACGCCCTCACAATACTCTTATAGTCCTCCCTAGTCATTTGTCTGAAGTTTCTACTTCTTCTAAGTTTCTTTCTTCTGTTTTAACTCATTGAACGGTTTCCTGGTAAGCCAAGCTGGTCTTCTGCCATTCTTGCTAGTCTTCCTGCGCATCGGGATGGTTTGTTCCTGCACCCTCAGTAAGGTTTCTTTTAAAATACAACCAACTCTCCTGGACTCCTTTCCCCCTCAGACCGCACATCCAGGGGATCCTGCCCATCAGTTCCCTGAGTCAAAGTCTACTTTTCTGAAGTCCAGGGTCCTTACTCTGCTGCTCTCCTTCCTTCCTTTCCTCAGGATCTGGAACTCAGTTATCTCATGGTCAGTGCTGCCCATCATCTCATGGTCATGGCCTGCCCCAAGTGACAGGAAGAGCCTGGTACTGCTGCCGAATCCAGCCTGCAGCAGCAACCTGCTGTCATCCCATGCAGATCCAGGGGCATGCACCCCACTGGGAAGAGTCCGGCACAGCCCCCCAGCCTGCAGCCCTCCCAGGGGGTGCAGAGCAGCAAGAGGTGTGCTCCCCCCCACAATGATAGTTCCCTCCACAGCTGGCATGGGCTGCTCCTGGAGCCACTGCAGCCAGGGCTGGGATGAGGGCTGTGCCCCGCCCTGCCTGGGGCTCCACTTGTCTGCACTCACCTCAGCCCATGCTGGAGCGGCCCCAGGAGCAACCAGGGAACTGGGGTAAGTGGGGCCCAGGAGCTGGGGTAAGTGGGAACAGGCAGAGCCCAGGCACGGGGGGACAGGCAGAGCACAGTGCAGCCCAGTGGCTTCAGGCAGTTGGCGCCAACCACTCCCAGGGCTGCTGCAGCCAGGGATGGAGTCAGTGGGGCCACAGCTCTTTCCCCTCCCCATATAGACTCACCTGCTTAGGTGGGGTGCCTATGCTGATTGCATAAGAGCGAATTTACCTCACATATAATGAATTATGGGTCTAAATATGCTCATCTCATAAGAGCGAATTTGCATTTTTTTTGTAAATAGATATATATATCTACACTCCAAGTATCACTCCACAAAGAAAACCTTCACCTGTTACAAAAACTGAACCCACAAACCCATACAAAGGCGTGCTGGCCACCCAGACCCATTACAATATCCGCATTGCGCGCTACATACACAAGCAACTCCTGGTCCCTCAGACCAGGCAACCCTTTCCTTTCATCCCCACTCTGCTTGTAGGATCACATACTTGGTTCACCTGTTGTCTATGTCACTGTCACTCCAGGTCCCGCTGGAGGACCTGCTGCTGCTGTTGCTGTCCTCAGCTCCACTTGTCTCTTCCTCTTCCTCACTGTCACTGCCCCCTTCTCCACTCGGGGGGAGTTGGAAGGTCCTGTGCCACATGTCTCTGTGCCAGGTGGCTTTGGTGGCGTCCTCTCCATCCTCCACTACTGATGTCTGGTAGTAGGTCTGGAGTTCACTCAGCGCCATTTTCACACAGCCTACTACCTCTACATCCGTGTGTCTGTACAACAGGAGGTTCCTGGCCTTCCACAGGGCGCTCCTGACACACGACACAAACTGGTTGAAACGGGGCAACAGGTTCCCCTGGTGTTTGGCAAGGTGCCCATACAGTGCCACTTCTCTGGTTAGTCGGTTGACACTGGTCACCGCTTCGCAGAGCTGCTTCATCCTTTTCCATACCTCTTTGGCGCAGGTGCAGACATGAATGGTGCATGCCCCCGGCTGGCGGGGCACAGCTGTGCCGGCAGTGGCGGGAGCATGGCGGTGGCAGCAGGAGCCCGGCAGCAGTGAGTGGGGAGCTCCCGCAGATGCCACCGGCACTGGTGGCAGAAGTGAGGTGGAGGCACGGTGGTGAGTGCCGACCACCCACAGGCACCACTGGCAGCGTCGGTGGTGGCCAGGGGTGATCATGGACCACCAGTAGATGCCGCTGGCAGTGCTGGCAGTGGGGTGGCAAGTGCTGACCACCTGCAGGCACTGCCGACAGTGTCAGCAGTGCCTTTTCGCAGGGGTCACACCACCATGCACAGGGGGTACACATGCACCCACATGCACCCCCTATGCATCACCCCTGGGTGCAGAACCAGAGGAGGGGGCGATCGTCTCAGTGGCTCCATCGCTGGTAGGGCTCAGTGGGCTATGAGCCACTTCAGGTCCTTGTGATCTTTGCACAGGTCTTTGTGGTCAATGCGGTCCTACACAGCCTGGCACACATCACCTGAGAGCAGGTCCACAGGCAACATGGTGTCCCTCAGCCTCACCGTCTCCTGGATCTTGTGGTTGCTCATGGTGGGACCTGTGCTCTGCAGGAACCTGCATAAATCAAGGGAAAGCTGTATATTCTGTGGGGCGTGAACTGGCTCTACCCCCTTGTTAGGGCTTTTATCAGACACAGGCAGCAACCCCAGCAATCACTCCACTAGCAGCACTCCCAGCTGCTCAGAGCATGTGGCCAAACACATAGTACGCAAAACAAACGCTCGGCAAGCCAAACACATAGGCAGCCCTGGCTCACTCACTCACCTTCCCAGAGCAATGCCTCCTGTTGCCTGGCTCCTTTTGCTCTTCCTCCTCTCACTCCCACCAAACTACAAAACAGTCTCAGAAACTAGCACACACCCAGGACCTCCCTTATTAGGAGAGGAGAAAAAACCCAGGCAGAATATCCATGTCAAACAGTCAACATACTATAGAATTCATGGGCAGGTGAAGAGGGGAGGGAGGGGTCAGATTATTTTGTAACTTGATCTGACACTTTAGGGGTTAAGTTACTTAATGTGATACAAGCTGGAAGTCATTTGAGGAAGAGATGCCCCAGAACAGAGCTCCCTCCGTCCCTGCCCTGACCCACCCCCCCACAAAGTGTTCCTATTAATTTTAGTTTACAAAGTGCTCTTCAAACCACATGGATAATGGAAATTGCCTTGTAAATTGGTATGCCATACCAGGAGCTGAGGGCTTACGGGATAAATTAGAAGTTACCGTGCAAAAAAACTTGGGGGGTTTCCATGTACATGGTCAGTGGGTATGAGCATGAGAAGAGTCCTGAGGAAAGCCCTGTGTTGCAATCTAGACATGTGGACTGTGTGTCACTTTGCATGATTGCTAATACAGAAATTAGTTAGTTGATTAATCAAGGGGTTGGAGGTTCTGAGGTTTTTCTTTGGCACTTTTTGCTGATGTTTGGATTTTGGTATGGGGTGATAGGGTGAGATTGCTTTGAAGCATATGCATCTTGATGCTGTCAGACACAAATGTTGGCTGTCATATACTACAACTTCATCAAGCCATAAAAAGCAACAGAAACCAATGAGCTCAAACAGAAACAGGACAAGCAGCACAACATGTGCTTCAGCAGAGGCTTCAGCAGCAGGGGAGCTTTGACAGTGTTTGATGAAGGGAGGGGCTTCAACCCTGCCAGGGTGGAAAAAAGTAGCAGCTGCTGAGTCCTAGCACCAGCCCACCTCAGATCCAAGGCAGGTCATTCCAGCCCCCTGTTGGAAAACATTGCCAACTTGGCATAGTTAGCCCGTGCAGTGCCTAGAGTCCTGCAAAGACTTTCACAGTAAAAATGCCATTCTTGGAAATAAAAATATCCAAACATGGTGTTAAATGAGGGCTGAGAACTGGCTGCATGAAAGGAATTGGCCACATGATGGCAGTACATGCTTAGGAATGCCAGCTCCTGAGACACCTATTGGCAGAGAGCATCCCTCTACTGCCACCTTCCCCCCCCCCGGCCCTTCTGCTCCCCAAACCCTAGTGATTACCCCCCTTAGGGGGAAGGTGTTCAAATTAATTTTCCAGTGTAATGACACTGCTCTAACTCCCTGGGTGGATGCTCTGATTCAGAACAACAGAGGGCCTTTTGTTTTAAGCAGTTTTAACTTAAGTTACTTTGGAGAGTACTTCAGAGGAGGTCCGACCTTAAAACCTTTAACAAAGAAAGAAGTGTTGGGGATTTCTAATGATATTTTTGTACCTGAAAAAGCCCCAGGGTGGTCACCATTATACAAAAAAAAAAAAAAAAGAACAAAAGAAGAAAAGCAAGACTTTTGTTTGTGTAGCTGTTGCCATTTGGGAAACTGGTAGAAGTGAGAGAAGCTAAAAGGCTTTTTGCCAGTGTAAGCTGCCTCTTCACTAGGGAGATTTCCTAATATAGCTATATCGGCACAGGTTACCAGACTTCCTCACTACTGCAGACTAGGCCTCAAAGGAAAAAGGAAACAAATACACAACCTAGGGTTAAAATATAATGGGAGTCAAGATTGCAGGGCACCAGCAGAGCCACCAGGAACCTAGTGCTGGGATAGCAGCAGACATGTGTCAGGACTGAGGCAGGGGTGGAGCCTGAGGCTGGGGTAGATTGGATCACATGCAGCAAAAGGAGACTTCCTGGAACAACTTAGCCAGGCTCTCAGCTGCCTTTCCCAAGGTCAGAATGTTATTGTTCTGCCTCAACCCCATTAATTGTCCCCTCTGCCAAAAACAATCCCACCTGGTTCACCTGTGTGCCAGGTGCATAAGGCACAGAGTTCAGGGGTGGGGAAGGAGGAGCTGTAGGGGAGGGAGCGAGCTTTATTCTTGTTATAGGACTGAGACACTACAGCAGCCCTCAGAAGGCATGAGCCGAGCTGCCTAGAGTCTAGGCTCTGGAGGGGTCACATTGCACAACCAGAAGCAGGTAGATAGACCCCAGCTGGCAGCAAAGGGCCCATCAGCCCCTCCGCTTATGCTATGATGTGACCTCTGAGGAGCTGGTTGGGGTACAGAGGATGTCTGCCAGGCTGTTTCACCTGGCACAATCTCCCCACTGTGCCAGAAGGGCACAAAGTTTATTTAGGGCTAATAGGAGTGCCCTCCACCTGCTCCAAAATCCTCTGGACATGGACCAAGATGGCCAAAACCAGGACCAACTCAGAAGTGAGAAGGGCATCAGATCACATGTTAGCTACCTCCAGATACACCCTGATGTATCATAGCAACCCCAAGGAAAAACACCTCAAAAAAGCTACATCAAACATGCCTGCTGCCCTGGGCCTGTGCCTGGCAATGGGGTTCCTGCACACAGCACCTAGTACATGGTCAGTGGCCACATCTTCTGCTATCTGGGCCTCCCACAGAAACACACTCCCAGCCATTCTCAGGGAGAGTCTGGTGCAGCTGCCAGCATGAAAGGAGTATCTGTAGGAAGAGACACAGATGTGGCAGAGGACTGCCTGTGTGTGCCTTTCCCCTGATAACCCATGACATGGAAACACCAACCTCAGTGCCCATGGGATTCCTCTTGGGACCACAGAGTTGGGGTGATAGAGCCACAATCAGGGGGGCTGGTCCCTGCCCCCAGTCCATCAGCAGTTAACTTAGCAGTTGACTGACCCATGAGCCATGGCTGAGCCACCCCCAGGCACCATGGCATGAGATCTGGAGGCAGAGGGACAGTAGCACCAAGTCTCCTAGTCAAACCCCTGGGATCCAGGAATGAGACTGGCTCCCAGTGGTGTTTGGATGCTGCATGGCCAAGATTAGACTTTATGAGAAGGGCCTGGGGGGCATGATGCCAACTGCAATCCTGATAAGCCCAGGCAAAGGCTGTGACTCAGCTTAGAAACTTTCCTGGCACTGTGGACTTTGGATGCCCCTGCCACTCCTTGCTAACTTCAAGGAAACCATGAAGATAATGGCACAGTTCCTAGTAGCTAGGGCAGGTGTGACCATCCTCTGATCAGACACATGGATCAAACCCTGGGCTTCTGTGCAGCAGCTTCCACAGCTTGCATGTAGGAACAGTTCCACCCACTGGGGACCAGGAGAGTCAAAATCTGCTGTATATGATCTAGCCACTAGAGGAAGACAGCAGTCCACCCTAGACTTGCATGCTAGTCATCTGGGCCTCTATATGTCTTACACATGGTGCACAGCTCAGCCCAAGCCAGTATCTGGACTCTTACTGCATTTCTTGGGGAGAGTTACAGCTCCAGAGATCCAGCTGATGTCCATGTAGCACTTCTCCCAGGAGTGGTGAGCAGCCCAAGAGCCATAGCTATGAGCCCCACTTAAAACTGACAGACACTTTACCTTCCCCAACCCCATGCACTTCCTCACTTGCCAGCACAATGTCCCGGGAGAATTTCAGGAAGGGGAGGTAAGTATAGAATCAAGCTGGGGAAACACAGCCCTAAGAAAGCAATGTGTGTGCACACACATATACACACGCACACACATGCACACATATATCCATGGCATCTCTAGCAGAAATAATTCTGTCTCCCAGTATTTAAGTTCTTTCCTCAGGGCAGCACACTCACAGTTCGCTGTCCAGGGTAAGCAGAGTCCCTAGGGGAAGTAGTGACAGGTCTAGACTTGATGTTCCACCACCCCTGCAGCTTAAAGCAACAGAGGTGGGTGCACAAGAGAAAGCTGTGCAAGTGTGTATGTGCATGTTCACATATGTGAGCAGTGTGCATGGGTTGTGTGCATGTGTGCAAGTAGCATGAGTAAATGTGTGCAAGTAGCATGCATACCCATGTGACTAGTGCATATATGTGCAGCTGTAAGTAGAGTGCATGGGCACATGAATGTGTGTGCAAGTGTACTTTAGCAGCCCACTAGTACATATGAGCAGCATGAATGCATGTGCACTCGTAAGAGTGTGCCTGGGCATGTGTATATGTGTGCAATAAAAGTATGTGTGAGCAATATAATACTGTGTGCACACATGTAAGTAATGTGCATAAGTGTTTGAGAGCACATGAGAATGGAAGTGCATGTGAGCAGTGAAGACGTGCGTACTTGTATGTCAGTAGACTGAATGGTGCATGTATGCATGTGCAACATGAGTGCATGTGACCACCGTGAGGTGCACGTGAGTGTGCACACACATGAGCAGTATGTAATGCTTGTGAGTGCTGACACATGTAAGCACTGTGAAAATGGCTATGAGATCAGTATGCATGTGTTACTATGTATAATGCATAAGTGCACATGCCAGTGCAAGCATGTGTGCGTGCCTGCATGAGTAGTGGGTGTGGGTGTGTGCATGCCAGCAGTATGTGTCACTACAGACACTCTCACTCTCTTCTTGTGCCAGCCTGTTCCGTCAGTCACATTCTTGGCCACACCTGTCCCCCACCTCCCCGCTCCCTCCCCACCCCTCCCCTACCATGGCAGGCCACGGTTAGGGCGGGGACCTCACTGACTCTGGGCGGCTCCCTCTTCCTGCACTGGGCGTGAAGCAGAAGCGGGTGCCTCGTGCTTTGTGACCCAGAGCTAAGAATCACTGGCACCTGGCAGAGAGGAGGCCTGGAGAAGGAGGTAGAGGGGATCTACCATACGGGGTGTGGTAGCCCACGTGTGAAGATCCTGCCCCCTCCACAACCCCGGCTCTGAGGATGGTTGCTGGGAGCAGGTTGTGATTCGGGACAGCTAAGTGACAGAGACGTGCAAAGCCACCCTGTCCTGGAGCTGGCCTCTGGAATACCAGGACATCAGAGATGCATCAAGCAGCCAGGGGGCACAGTCAGACAGCAGGGACCACAGAGGCTATGGGGGCTGAGATCAAAGCTGTCATCGTGGGGGACGGTGGCTGTGGAAAGACCTCCCTGCTCATGGTCTTCGCCAAGGGGGATTTCCCCAAGGTAAGGACCCCCCTGACATGCACCAGCAAAGATGAGACCCCTTCCCCTGCCTTTAGACTGCCTTTCGGTGGGATCCTGACCCTAAAACCCCATGCACACACCTTTTCTTTGAGACCCTCCCCTCCCAGACTGCTCCCTGTGGGCTTCCAGCATTGACCTAGAAAGACCCCACCCCTCACACTGCTCCTCTGGTGGGACCCTGAGTCTGCCCCAGAGAGATCTCCCTCCCCTCATACTGCTGCCTTTTTGGGGCCCAACATTACCACAGACTCCCCTTCCCTCTGACTGCTGCCCTATAAGAACCTGTCCCAGATAACTCCCCCCTTCACAGTACCACCACCCCCGCCACCAAAAAACAAAGACCCCTATCCCTCATCCTGGACTCTTCCCCACCTTCAAGGGCTCTATCCAACCATCTCTACTGACCCCTTCCCAACACCGCCTTTCCTGCCCTCATTGCACCCCCTTTCTGGGTCCCTATGTGTGTGCTCTCTCCTGCTGCACAACAGAGCTTGTTCTCATAATCCACCTGGCGAGCACTGTCCCCAGGGAGCCTGCTGGGGACTCATGTAGATTCCTACTCATGTAGATTCCGCCCCGCCCCCCCCAAGGATATGGCTGTACTAGAAAGAGCTGTCTGACCAGGTGAGCTGTGGGTAGGTCTATAAAAGTGAGTTGACCTCTAGTCCCATTGCAGGGACAGCCTTAGGGACATACCCAGGTCAGGACTCTCCATTTTAGTGAAGACAGCTGGCAATTTTCAGGGAACCACAAAAGTGATCCAAGGACTAGAAAATAAAAGTCCTTTTCAGGGAAGGATTTCAAGAGCTCAATGGGTTTCAGTTGAGAAGGTAGGGAGCTGACTGAGCTCCAGCACAAAAGGATGTTCACTGGGGAAAAATACTAGGAGGAAAAGCACTCCTTCATCCAGAGGAGAAAGACTGAACAGGAAACCAGGACAATTCGCCTGAGAATCCAGGCCCTTTCTATCAACAGTAAGGAGGAGTAATTGGAGCACATTGTTAAAGAAACTGGATTTTCCATCTCTTCCAGAAAGGCAGCCAGCCTGGTACTGAAGCCACTGAGAAAGCGGACTCCATCATTTCCCTCCATAATAGGTTGCAGTCTCCATTCTCACGCTCAATACTAGAGTAACTGAGTAAAATTTAGGCCTTAATTTATACCACAGAACAGGTACATTGACTAGGAGTGTGGAAGGCCCACAGCGCCGCACAGCTATAGGTGTACTAGCTAGCTGTCCTACCCCTGATTGCATGGACACAGCTACAGAAGGCCTCCACTAACCTAGCTTCTGTCATTCAGGGTGGTATGGTAGCAACAACAGTGGAGAAAAACCTTCAGCCACAACATGGCACATCTCCGCTAGGATGACCTGCTGCTATGGCTCTGCCAGCACCACCATGGTGAGGATAGCCCCATTATGTAGATAAGCCCTGCTTTTGTGAGAGAAAATGGGTCAGGGTACATGACAGTCCCTTCCAGCCTTAGACTCTAGGCCAGGGGTGGGCAAAATGTGGCAGGGCCAGATGCGGCCCGCCAGACCATACTATCCAGCTCGTGGGGCCCCTAAAAATTTTAGAAAATTAATATTTATCTGCCCCTGGCTGCCTGTCATGTGGCCCTCGATGGCTTGCCAAACTCAGTAAGCAGCCCTCCACCCAAAATAATTGCCTGCCCCTGCTCTAGGCCCTGATAGCCAGGGCTGCTATAGCAGTGTTCTACCAGTACACTGTACCAGCAAAGCATTCTGAGTGTGAGCATGGCGTATGGGACACCATGCTCCAGCCCCAACAAGCAGATTAAGTTTTACTGGTATTTCTGCCACTGTACTATGTCTACTCAAGGCCGTTTTACCAGAACAGCTATGCTGGTTGAGGGTCACACCTCATCACCTCTTCATAAGAACATAAGAAGTGACATTTACGCTGTCAGACCATAGATCCTTCTTGCTCAGTATCCTGTCATACAGTGGCAGAGAGTGGTTGCTGAAAGGGAGAGTGAACTGGCTATGACCCAGGGTTTTCCTACCATCCCTGTCTCACTTGCAGCCTCCAGCATTTAAGTTCTAGGAAGTCCTGATTCAGAGGTTATATCCCTAACTCCCATGCTCAATAGCTGCTGATACCCCTTTCCTCCAATAATTTGTCCAGTCCCTTTTTGAATCTGGCTTAACTGACAGCTTCCACAACCTCTAATGGCAATGAGTTCTACACTTTAATTACACACTGGGCATGTCTACACATGCATTTACTGAGCAGTAATTTACTGTGCAGTAAGTGGTTTTTATGCCAGTGTCTATATGTGCAGGCATTACTGCACAGTAATGCTGTGTGTGGACTGACTTGGAACTAAAATCAGTCCTAAGTAAGTCCATACAAACAGGGTTACTGTGCAGTAAGGTGTCTACTCATGCCTTACTGTGCATTAACTACTCAGGCATAAATTTGCTACCTGAATCATGCAGGTAGCAAATTTATGCCCAAGTCGGCATAAGTCGCCATAGTTACTGCACAGTATAGGCATGCACATGTAGACATGCACCCGTACTGCAGAGTAATTTTGGGGTACTGCGCAGTGACTGTGTACATGTAGACATGCCCACTGTGTGTGGGGGGGGGGGGGGGAGGGAGACTTCTTTTTGTTAGTTTTAAACTTATTACCTACTCGTTTCATTTTGTGACCCCTACTTGTATTGTGAGAGAGAGACTGACACGGTTATTTTTGTGGCATAGATCTGACTATGGATCTTGTCCTCCAAAGGAAAAGGACTAAGTTATGGAGATATAAGTGTATGGACACACAAGCAACTTACTGGACATGTCTGCATGAGACGCTTAATGAGCAGAAGACTAATTCTACTGTGCATTAGCATGGCGGGCAAAAACTGTGCTAATGAATAGTAGATTTAGTCTAATGAGCCTTAACATCACTAAAAAACCATTCATCTACGCTAATGCATAGTAGCGCCAAATACAGCACATCAAGTTAGTATCTGTCATTACAGGTACTAAACTTAATGAGCCATAATTACGGCACATTCATGAAAGTGTAGACATGCCCACTGGGCGTGTGTATCTACACAAGATGCTGACTGCGCAGTAACCAAATAATACTGCACAGTCGTGCATCACAGCACTAACAATGCTAATACGCTACTGTGCGGTATTATTAGCCTACTGCACAGTAGCATCACTTAAAAGACATTTGCCAGTGCTCCTGCACAGTAACTCCAATTACTGTGCATTTATTTAGTACTTATATAGACAAGTACTTGTTTATACAAGTAGTATATAGATGCACAGTAACAACTGCACAGTAGTGTCTCAGGTAGACACACCCACTGTGAGCTAAAGGGTGGTCAGGGTTTTGCTTCCCATCAGTTACTCCATGATAACTGCCCATGTGGACATGCTTAACCCATAGTAAATAGAAGCTAAACCACAGACTCCTAAGCCTTTGCAAAAAGTTACTATAGGTTTGCTTCTACTTACCATGAGATAGTCATGCATGGGGGCAGTTACCACCAAGCAGCTGATGTGCAGTAAAGTCTCATTCTGTCTTTGCCCTGCGGTAAGTTGATTTCACGAGCATCATTTATGGAAGTTTATACCACTATAACTGCTACCCCAACTAGGGGTTGTATTGGTATATCGGTATAGAAGCACATCCCTTACTGACATATTGACAGTAGTTCAAAAACCGTACAGACTCAAAATTAGAGCTCTTAGGAAAAAAGGGGGAACAATAACTTGAAACATTTAGGGCTTTCCATTTTGCAGGGCTCAATATGAGACCATTCCAGGGAAGAAACACCTTTTTTCATTAACCGATTTTTCGAAAACATTTCAGGGGGTTTTCCCCCACCTTTTCTGTTCATCCACCTTTTTATCCCAAAAGGGATGCAGTGTGAGCAAATCAATAAAGTTCAAGGATTGTTTGTCTGCTGTAATGTTTTCAGAACTTGTTTTCAGAAACGTTCTGTGACTTGATCAAAGTCACAGAACATTTCAAAGTTGAAAAAGGAAAAAGAACATAAGCTTGTTTCTTTAGTCAATGGGTTAAAAAAGAAAAACAGCTGGAAAAGAGTAGAAAACAAGTGCAAATTGTCCATGTGTTTCTTTCTTTTCCAAAACAAAAATGAGATAGATGATTTTCATTTTCATGGTTGAAATTCCCCGTTGAAAAAAATAATTATTGACTCTACCCCTTTTTTTAGTGGGAAAATATTTTGGCCATAAAGTTTGAATCGGCTTTGAAATTGTTCTGTTAATTCTGACAGTGCAATGCCAGTTTACACCAGCTGAGAACTTTGCCCCAGTTGACTTCAATGGAGTGATTCTGATTTATGCTACCTCAGGATCTGGCCCTTCTCTTTTTGTATGAGTATAGAGATCATTGCACCCCACACACCCAAAGTAGCCACCTTAAACCAGGCAGGAGCAGCTCTTCAAAGTGCTCAACACTTGAGAGCACACCAAGTGAGTCCCACAGCATATTAAACCAGACACAGTGAGCATGTCAACATGTGTATTTACATGCGCCTAAACTTAATGGACCTCTGCTTAAGATGATTTAGGTGCACGTCTACACGTGGATATGCTAATGCGCATTAAGGCACATTAAATTTAGACACGAATAGCTAAATTGCATTAGCACATGTGCAGATGCACTACTGTGCACTAACGCAGTGTCTATCCATTGACACAGACCACATTACTGTGCATTAATATGTCTACATATTCACTAACGTAACTTAGCTATTTGTGCATAAATTTGATACCTGCTTTACACAGGTATCAAATTTAGGCTTGATTAACGTAAAATCGCCATTTTTAAGGAGCATTAAGGGTGCACACATGTAGACACTCACCGTTAATGTGTCTTAAACTGGGCTAATGCACATTAAATGCAGGCATGTAGATACGCCCTGTGGGAGGCTGTTAACCCTGGGGGAATACAATAAGTCAATCAAAGTTGAGTGCTATGAGCTCATTAATGCACCCAGATAGATTGCAGCCTTACTCGTATCCCCCTAGCCATTGCCTATACTACAGTGAGGTCCCTCTTCCAGCCACAGCGCAAGGTCATAAAAACATAAGAATTGCCATTTAGTGGATCAGACCATAGGTCCATTTAGCTCAGCATACTTAGCCTTCTTAGCTAAGCTCAAGTGTAGTGATACATAGTAATATCCTCTCTTCTTTGTAAGCATTGTGCCTTTAGCTCCCCATCCCCCGCAACCCAGCTGCATTCTTACTATATAACTTAATTACATCCTCCCCCCACCCACCCTGTACTATGTAGTCACCTTCCTCTAGATCGCTGTATTTCCTACTACCCCTTCAACTTTGCAACTCCCTTTTTAACATTCACTAATAAAGTTAAACCTGTGTCACACAGTGGCAGAGTGGATACTGAATGGGAGACTGAACTGGGTATGTCCCTATTTTTATTCACTGTTCTTTCACTTGCAGCCTCCAGCATTTAAGGTCTAGGAAATTCTAATTCAGAGGCTGTATCCCAAACACCCATGCTGAGTAGCTTCTGGTGCCCCTTTCCTTCAAGAATTTGTCCAATCCCTTTTTGACTCTGGCTAAACTCAGCTTCCACCACATCTGGTGGTAATGAGTTCCACACTTCAGTTATATGCTGTGTGGAAAAAAAACTGCCTTTTGTTAGTTTTAATTTACTACCTACTAGTTTCGTTTTGTGACACCTAGGCCACATCTACACAGGACAGTGACTGCACATTCGTTACTGCACAGTCATTTAATACTTGCATATACAAGTACTAAATGACTGCACAGTAACTGGTGTTACTGTGCAGTAGCATCCCCAAATGGCTTTTTGGTGATGCTGATTGTGCAGTAGCTCATTACTACTGCACAGTAGTGTCACATCACATGATGCTACTGCGCAGTCAGTCAGTGTCTCATGTAGATGTGGCTCTAGTTCTTGAGAGAATAAATAATAAATCCCTATTTACTTTCTCTTCGCTGTTGAGTATTTTGTAAACCCTTATCGCACAAGCATCTCTTTTCTAAACTGAATGCTTCTTTAGTCTCTCCTCAATATGAAAGCCACTCCATTCCACTAATCATCCTTGTTGCCCTTCTCTGTAGCTTTTCTAGTTCTGCTATATCCTTTTTCAGGTGTTGGGACCAGAACTGGGCACAGTATTCAAGGTGTGGATGCACCATGGATTTATAAGGGGGCATGATGGTTCAAAACTTTCAGTTTTGCTTACAGTTCCCTCCTTGGAGGGAACTGCAGGCCTTCTTGGAAAGGTCACAGCCCAAGGTGTGAGCTATAGTGTCCAATTGTCCCCTTCAAACTCACCTCTGTTGTAATAATTGCAAAGCCCTATCTCAGCAGAGTACATGGTGAACAACCGCTGCTCAGTCCATGGATCACAGCCATTCTCCAGCTGCTTTGGGCCACACCTATTAGAGCTGGGCTTACTCAGACTCCTTGGGGCAGGGGTGGTGTCTTTGCTAGGTGTGTCCCAGGCTCAGCACAACAGGGCTGGAGACTAGGCTGGGGTGGCCAGCTTGCAGGATGCATGCCACGAGTGGTATGGGAAGCCTCTTTGTGTGGCATGCAGCAGATTGGGAAGGCGGCAGGCAACACAGTGGCAGATAGGGCAGGGAGCAGAAAGCAGAACAGCAGACCAGACAGGGAGCACAGGGCAGAAAACCAAAAGCAGAACAGCAGATCAGGCCAGGGAAGGGAATCAGAGTGGCACATGGGGAGGATGCAGGGCTTAATTTGTAGCATGCCTGCCAAAAAGGTTGGTCCCCACTGATCGAGGTGCTGTGCAAATAAATAACAACATTAATAATGAATAACCAACCTCAGTGCAGCACACACAGCAAGCACCTTGGCAACCTTCCCGTCCCCACCTATACCAGGACAAGGGGGGACTTATGCTGCTGTAATAACTAGATGGTCCAGTCAGCGGTTAAGACATTAGCTTAGGACTACAGTAGAGGTGGGCTCATGTGCCAGCTCTGCCACAGACTTCTTGTAGGACCTTGGCCATGTCACTTAGGACAAGGACCTAAGTGCTGCCTGGCTGCTCTTTCAGTTGTATGAGCTAAAAATGTAGCTCTTCCCCCACCCTCAACACCTCCCCTATCCATTTAAGTGTGGATGCACTGGAATCCTTCAGTCCTTACAATATGAGCAGTTCAGCCCCTGGCTGAGGCCTGTGCCCTGTCCAGCTTCACACATGTGGGGTCAGCCCACCACTCTCACTTCAGGATCCAACCTGCCTGGGCCCCACCCAAATCACAGACAGAAAATGATATGTCCCATCCTTTTTCCTGCCCCCAGCCCCCTTCACCACTCTGTGCCTCACATTCCCCACCTGGCAGGGCGTTGCCCTGCCTTATGAGGGGTGGTGTGGGGAACAGTACATAGAGGATAGCCAGTGCTCAGATACATGACTGCCTCAGACAGAGAAATGAGCTTCACTGGGTTAATGGATTCCATCTCCCATGGGACAGTCTGTCTGTCTGTCTATTCGGCATGCTGACTCCCCAACCCTCTTTCCTTCCTCCTCCTCATAGGCCTATGTGCCCACAGTGTTTGAGAAGTATACTGCTTCCTTCCAGATTGGCAGCAAGACAGTACAAATCCACCTTTGGGACACAGCAGGTAAGTATTAGGAGAGGATAGAGGATGCTATCTATGCACACAGTATGAACAGAAGAGGGAGCTAGCGTCATACATTGGGGATTAACCATTCTCTGGGTTTATTAGGGCTTGATGTACTTGTGTGGGGAAATGTGTGCACGTGGGCATGAGTGTTCACACCTGTGGGCATATACATTTGCATGTATATGTATGTGTTTACACATCACAGGAGTTGCTCCCTGGTTTGTCATGTATTTAGAATGAGTTGGATGAATGTGTACAGTACAGAAGGTTTGCAGAGGGTTTGGCACATAGCTTGCTGTGTGAATCATTCCTGAGTACAAGGCTGTACACAGTTTCTGTGTGTGTAAGGGTTACAGCAAGGCTGGTTCCCTAAATCATCATGTAAAATGTATTAGCTTGCAAATCTGGGGTTGGGAAACAGATGGTTGCACACGGGTCAATTCTGCCACAAGGGTCTCTGAGAGGAAGCAACACTGTTTTTTAAAGAACAGCGCATTACAAAAATACACTTTAAAAAATATGTATTTTTAGACTTCATTTTCTTAAAACACTTTCCGGAAAACGGAAGCTCCTTGTTTCTATAGGCCCTAAGGTCAGAGTCCTTTAAGGTGACACATCTCTGGCATTTCAGCCTCGTGCATTCCAGCAGCCTGAGCCAGGCCTCAGAAGATCATGAGATCAGCATAAAAAATCTTGAGACTTTTCAGAATAATTAGATGAGGGCTCTTTTTTCTTCCTTTTTCCTAAGTGTTCTGAGCCTTTCTGTTACAAGTAGGTATGATTTTTAGATATTCTTTCTATAGCAGTGACAGTGAAGAGCCCCCCCCACACACACACACACACATGCACGCGCACACAGTCCTGTTTTTTATTTTTCCTTTTAATGAAAAATTAGATTAATCCACAGTCGCATGGGATTTAGAAAAATTGGAGTGCTCCTGAGACTCAGAGTAAAATTATGAGAATAATCAGAACTGCATCCTGGGAACAGGGGGCTTGTTCTTATAATGCAAATGGATGGGAGAAAGATTCAAGGCATGGGGAAGCAAGCCAATTGTAGTTTCTGAAGGTTATGCATGGTTAGTCCTTTATCTGGCTATATGGCCCCATCCCTCAGTGCCTTTAGGAGCCAGTCCCCTCTCATAGCCAAGGCAAGGTCAGGGGTGGAACCATGCCCATTAAGAGGAGGGGTGTAATGGCCGCCTCTTCTTTGTGGCAGGACAGGAAGATTACGACCGGCTGCGCCCACTCTCCTACACAGAAGCCAACATTGTTCTCATGTGCTATGATGTCACCAGTCCCAGCAGCTATGACAATATTCTCACAAAGGTAAGAAAACTAATTAGGGACAGAGGCCAGATGGGAGAACCAGGACTGGAGCACAGCCCTACAGCTAGCATTCCTGTCCTGCTCCAGGTAGTATCTTTTGCCCTATCCTGCTGGTCTCTGTTGTGCTTTTTTGAGCTAAGGCCTCTTACTGCTGCTCAGCAGGCATGAGCACCAGGCTCACTGCCTCCCCCAGAGATCTCTGAACTCTTTTTCTTCCAGTCCCTTAGGAATATGTAGGGACCTTCTGTCCCGTGACTCAGGTCCCACCTCTCTCTCTCTCTCTTTCTCTCTCTGCCCTATACAGTGGTACCCAGAAGTGAATCACTTCTGCAAGGGAGTCCCCATTGTGCTGGTGGGCTGCAAAACCGACCTGAGGAAGGACAAGGCTGTGCTGAGGAAACTACATGAGGACCAGTTGGCACCCATCACCTACCAAAAGGTGAGGCACCCTCCCAGTCCAGCCTGCCCCAGACATGCCCTCCCAATACCAGGATGTTGTGCAAAGCTGGTATCCTTCCACCCTGGGGGGGAGGGAGGAAAAATAGTTCCTTCCAGTAATAACAGACCAGGGTTCAACCAAGCTCCAAGGCTTCCCATTATGGTTTCTCCCAAGCCAGGACTACAGGGAAGGCAATGGTACCTTGCAGGCCTGGTCACTTCTGAGGGCTGAACTCATGCCAGGCTCTTCCTGAGGCAGCAGAAACTTCCAGGAAGCTCATGGTCCAGCAGACGGGTAGGGGAGGACAAATCTGGTGGTCATGGCTTTCCCACCTCAGCAGAGGCCCTGCTCCTATCCCCATCCCTTGTACCTTCTGTGGGCCTCATGCTACTTTCCTCTGCTCCATCTCTCACTGGCAGGGAGAGTCCATGGCCAAAACAGTTCGTGCCATCGCCTACTTCGAGTGCTCGGCCAAGTTCCAGGAGAACATCACCAACATCTTCGTAGAGGCCTCCAGTGCTGCCCTGAGTGCCATGAGGAAGAGTCAGCGGAAGCGGAGACCCAAGAGGGGCTGCCTAATCTCCTAGCCATCCATGTGAACCTCATAGGACTTCCCCATGTGCTGGCCACCCACCACAGGGACTGTACCGTGCCCTGCAGACTGCACCCATCCCAGATCTGCCCTGCCTGTGAGCATCTCTGTGGGCTTCAGTTCCCACAGGACAGGGCACAAGGTGGCAGATCATCTGCTCCCCTGGTGTCTCAGGGGGCACATAATGCCACGGGGCAGGGCAGTCACCCTCCCTACCATCTGACACAGGAAGGAACTCTTCTGCCCCAGGGTTTTGCTGCCTCAGCTTGGAAGAACCATTCAGCAACTGTCTGGCAACAAAAAGACCTACGAAACCCTTAGCACAGTGGCTGGTCCCACCACTGACCCCATTATCTCAGAGCTTCTTCCACCAAAACAGCAGGGCTCTGTGCCCACTGACAAGACACAGCTCAGCTCAGCTTGGCTCTGCTCCTACCCATTTTGGCCCAGCTCAGTGTGGCTTCAAAAACTCTCCTTTTCTAGCCCCACTTCTGCCCACTTGACCTGATTCAGTACAGCTCCAATCACTGTGGCCTCCCAGAGCGTTCTTCAGCTCTGATCACCCGTCTTGTGTCATCCCATGATTGTCTGTCACACTCTGGCCTCCGGAGTTTCACCTCCCAAAGACCTGTAGCTGGTTATGGTATCCCTTTTCCATCACTACTTGCCCCATTGCTACTTAGTTACATGGGGGTACAGCTTCACTGCAGAAAAAAAGAGGGTGGTCATAATTTGAGTTAAAATAGCAGTGCAGACAGGGTATCCTGGGTTAACCTGAGTTAAAATCTAAATCACTTTATCTGCACTGCTGTCTTAACCTGGGTTAGCCAACCTGAGTGAAGCACACTGCTTTTTTCTCAGTGCAAATGTACCCTTCAGTCAAGTAATTCTACCCCTTCCTCCTGAATCAGGGGGCTGCACAGTCCTAGGACCCTTCTCTGAGCCATTCCAGGTCTGCTGAGCTCTCACCAGAGACAGTGCCCAGAACTCAGAATATTGAACAAGATCTCCTAAATAGTGTAAACCAGCACAGGTCCACCAGCAGGTTGACACCAGCTTGGGATCTGGCCCCATTCACTCTAATGAAGGCATGCCTAGTTTGCATCAGACAAGGTCTGTCCCATTGACTCAGGTGGAGAGAAGCTATATACGTAGGCCAGGGGCTTGGCCCAGTGATTCCAATGAAGCAATGCTCATATAGCCCAGCTAGGCATCTGGCCTCATGTGCTAATGTGGTGAATCCAAAGAAGTGGGGGAGTGGCCTATCACCAACCTGTTCTGCTGTGCCTATGGGATCCAAGCATTCTCAGCCATTCCATGCTGCGAATTATGTCTACCTTCTCCCTGCCTCATCCCTATCTGCCAGACATGAGGGGTATACCTCATGTCCCTTTTGACCTAAGCACACCTGACCTGGGGCTTAGTTTTTCTATTTTCCCAGCGTCCTCCAGGCACTGGTGTTTTATCAATATCCTAGAGCATCTTCCTTGAACCATCGCTAGCAAGACAGCACACAGGATGGCTCCTGGGTGAGGCTGGACTATGTGGGACCTCCCTGGGCTTTGCCAACTTGCTGGGCTGGGATCAGATGAGCTCTGGACATGACTTGGCTACTGCCAGCAGAGAGGATGTCACATGCCCAGACATGTCCATCCATTCACTACAGCTCTAGCCACCAAGGGAGCAACCCTGACCTGCAAGACTGCAACAAGAAGTACATCTAGCCTTGAATAAGCCAGTGCCCTATGCTGTAGGACATGCAGATGTGGGTAATTTCACCCACCAGAGATGCACTGCCAGAGAACCCTCAGAGTCCAAGTTGTGCCAGTTTACCTGTGGGTTTGTGTCTACATGGTTTCAGGCAGAAGACAGGGTAGATTTGCACTTTATAGACTAACTAAATTAGAGATGCATAACACAAGCTTTCATAAGCATCAGGCTTACTTCATGGGATGCTATGAAGGGACTGCAGGAAGCAGAGCTCTGAAACAGAAAGCAGTGATTGCAGTACATACAATAGGAAAGGTGGGAGGAGAAAGGAGGAGACACTGCTGAGAAAGTCATGATGAGAGAATCATTCATGGGTACATCATGGGGACCTAAAGATATGGCAGGCCCCATCTCTCAGGTCTACCAGTATTATACTTGCTTTTGTGCCCACAACCCAGGAAAAATCCATCATGAAGTTGGGCCCTGCAAGCCACTACAACAACAGAAAAATAAATATTGGTTCTATATAACTCCACTGCCAGCTGAGGGGCAAACCTATGTGTGTGTTTGTGCGTGTGCATGCATGCACATAAGTGCTTCTCCACAGCATATAGTCCCGTGCCTGGTCCAGTGGCTGTTAGGTGCCACTCTCAGGGATCAACCTGAGTAATATGGGGGTTTTACGCAAGCCTCCAACCCTAGCCCAGAATCTCTACCCCAAGGACATGTTCTTGAAGGGCAAGTCTGCCCAGTACCAAGAGATCTACATTGCTGGGAAGCTGGTATTGCTGGTATGTCTCCTCATTTTCCCCACTCAGGTTAAAAGCAAATAGGAGTTATGCTGCTTTACACTGCAGAGACCTGCCCCATCGGGGCAGTTAATATATGGGTTAGACACAGTGTCTTGTCAACCTCACCTTTGGCACCCCACATGGGGAGTCTTGCTAAACAAGCCTCATATACCTGCAGGGGGTCACAGTGTCATAGAGAAGTAGGGCTGAAAAGGGCCTCCAGAGGTCATGTAGTTCAACCCCATGCCTGAGACAGGATCATCTCTATGCAAACCATTCCATACAACCATAATCTAAACTTCACATAAAACTGCCATCAACCCAGACACAACACAAACCCAGCCAATGTCCTGCTTCAATAAAATGTCAATATACACTAAGGAGGTCCTAGGTAGAGGGCCAACCCTTCCCCTCCCTGCTACAAAGGAAAGCAAAAAAGCTCACAGTCTATGGCCTTAGAGAGCATAGCAGCCATAAGGCCTACTGTTGCCATCCAGCCAGGTTTCACCCATTTTATATTTCTATTTTTGATTATTCCTCCTGAGGTGTAGCACTTCACATTTTTCCACATTGAAATTGATCCTGTTAGCTCTAGCCAAACTTTCCAATCTGTCAAGATCTTTCTGAATTTTGTTCACATCCTCCAACATGTTTGCCATCCTTCCGCTTTGCATCAGCTGCAAACTTGCTCAAGAAGCCTTCTATTCCACCATCCAAATCACCAATAAACACATGGAATCCCACCGTCACTACCCTTGGCACCCCATAGACTGCATCCCATGGAAAAAAATTGCTGGAGAGCTTAGCCCCATATCTACTCATCCTTTAAGGCTAGGGAGTCATTTTGTGCTCCCATTGGCCCATCCAGGCTTATTCACCAGCCCAAAAAAGAAGGATCTTACACCCTGTGCACCAAAAAGTGGTTTGGTATTCTGAGCAATGAGACTTCCCACTGCATCATGCTTCTCCTCCTTCTCCCAAATCAGCAGCACCAAAGCTTGGGGGCCAGGAAAAGTTGCTGCTATATTGTACATAGTTTGTCCATCCCCTTAACTGGTGAATGCACCAGGTTTCTGGAGCCCAAGCACTGCAAAGGCACAGAACATGCCCTTTGGTTGGGCTTGTACAGGGTTCCCCTGAAGCTGGGGGGCAGCAGGTCCTTCCCAATGTCTCCCACATGTGGTACTAGCTAGAACATGTCCTGGCACAGAACCCAGCTTGTATTTGGTATCTAAACCATCATACTGGCAAAGGTCAGAATCATAGCATCATAGAAAATTAGGGTTGGAAGGGACTTCAGGAGGTCATCTAGTCCAACCCCCTGCTCAAAACAGGACCATCCCCAACTATAGCATCCCAGCCAAGGCTTTGTCTACCCAGGTCTTAAAAATTTCCAAGGCTGGAAATTCCACAGCTTCCCTGGGTAACCATTTCCTGTGCTTTACAACCCTCCTCATGAGAAAGTGCTTCTTAATATCAAACTTCCTTTGCTGCAACTTGAGACCATTGCTCCTTGTTCTGTCATCTGCCACCACTGAAAACAGTCCAGCTCCATCCTCTTTGGAACCACCCTTCAGACAGCTGAAGGCTGTTATTAAATCCCCCTCCCACACCTCCACCCTTGTCTTCTCTTCTCCAGACTAAATAAGTCCAGTTCTCTCAGCCTCTCCTCAGAAGTCATGTGCCCCAGACCCCTAACCATTTTGTTTCCCTCCACTGGACCTTCTCCAATTTGTCCACACCCATTCTGTAGTGGGGGCCCAAAACAGGGCACAGTACTCCAGATGTGGCCTCACCAGTGCCGAATAGAAGGAAAGAATCACTTCCCTTGCTTTGCTGGCAATGTTCCTACTAATGCAGCCCAGCGTGCTATTAGCCTTCTTCTCAACAAGGGCACGCTATTGGCTCATATCCATCTTATTGTTCACTGTAACCCGCAAGTCCTTCTCTGCAGAGTCCTTCAGGGTCCTTCAGGCTCCATGATGCCTTGGAGTGGGACATGATGCTGTAAGACCAAGAGCATGTGTTGCCCCTCACTGCTCTTGCTCACACACCAGCAAAACACTTGCAGGAACAGTTACTGCCCCAGTGGGACAGTGGGACAGTAAAATCAGCTCCATGGGATGTTAGAGGAGGTAGGGCAGCTGTAAACAAGAGAACTGGAAACTAACTCTCTATGGTTGTTCTCAAAAGCAGAAACACTACAGGTACAACCAGTCCCAAAGTACTCTTCTACTCAAAACCAGCAAAGGGCCTCCCATCACTATCTGTTGTAAGCCAGCTCCTGTCACCTAGGATGGAGACAGCTGGTGAATAGGGCTCCCAGGAATACCCCAGGATGCAGGGCCTCCATAGATGACAACCAGCCAGCAAGAGGGCTTTCTATTGACTCCTGTCTTGGCCTCCCACATAGGCAATGCTAGAGGCACCATAAGGATGTGCCTCACCAGCCATCTCTTCTCAGGTTCCCTGATGCAAATTCCCTTTTCTGTGCGCAAAGGGCCTGAGACTTCTTTCAGCACTGACGCCAAGCCAATCTGCCTGCCCATCCATATCTGCATGGAGTCGTGCCTACACGCCCAGCCCTGTGTTCACAACCTACCATCCCAGAATCCCACTGGATTTCTTCCCATTGCAGCAATAGCCATGGTGAGGGTTCTGCAGTGAGAGGCTGGTTCATGGCTGTGCCACAAAAACATGAAGGTGGCCCTAGGCTAGCTCCCTCTCCCATCACTGTGATGGTTTGGCAGGGAGAAACAGGAGGAAACCCAGGAACCCCCACTGTGAACAGCTGACTCCAGAACAATATGGAGCAGGGCTGCAGAACATTCAAATGTACTTCAAAAGAAGAAATAACCAGATGCCACAGAACACTTTTCTATATTAAGGTATTCATATGCATTTATTCACACTCAGATTAAAAAGCAGATTTTGGGGACCTGTGATATACAGAAAGACCAACAAGAGGGTTTACTGGTCCCTTCTGGGCTTAAATGCTAGGAGTCTGCTAACTGAACTAAACACAATCCTCCAGATTGGAACAGCTGGACCCTCTGAAGTCCATTGTTGGATCCACTAGGAATGTAGAGGAAGTCATCTTCATTTTCTGACCCTTCTATGCGCAAGTGTTCCTGCTATTGCTACAGCCAGCAGAGTTTCTAAGTTTTCTTCTTCTCAGAGACAGGGGCCAATCCTGAGCAGAAGTCTCTGATGGTGCAGATCCTGTCATCCCTCGGTAATATATGTAACCCTATTTCTTGTCTTGTAGGATTGTCTTGGCTGAACTTTTGTCCCTTTCCTGATTGTCCATTAAATGAAGGTACTCGGGGTGTTGAGAGAGGCTGGGGGGCCACTCTCCCCCTGATTGTTCCTTTCTGTTCTTTACACTAGGTTAATCCTTAGGGATATGCAATCAAGAGATGCAATTACAACATATGGTGGCATATCTAAGCTTACTCAAGTACCAGTGCCACTGCAGACATGGTGGAACAGACTATCTGTGTGTGTATAAATCCAGGGTCTCCAGCAGCCTACACTGAAGTTCTTCCCACTGCTATTGTTCCCCTGTTAGCAATAATAAAACTAGCTCAAGTACATCTACCCTTGCTGTAATCATGAGGCAAGATAGATGTTACTGGTAATCTCTATTCACAGTGAGACACTGCTGTGGTTCCCCATAAATGTATCTTTCCCAATGCCCATAGCTGTATCAGCAAAGTCTCTGTAGGACTGACAAGTCCCAAAACTGAGGACATTCTCAGCTGAAACTTCATATAGGTTGATCTGGACCCTGTAAAGACACCTCCTCTAAATGCAAATTCAAACTGCATTCAAATGTAGGAGAAACCAAACAACAACTGTGTACCAGAATGAATGCACACCGAAAAATCTATCAAAGACAAAAATACCCGACTACCTGTAGGTACATACTTCTCACAAGATAACCACTCCCTCTCCAATCTCTCAGTTCTAATCCTCAAAGGCAATTTACAAAACACCTTTCATAGATGAGCCTATGAACTTCACTTCATAAATCTACAGGATACAAAAAATCATGGACGAAATGTAGACATTGGACTTATGGAATATTATAACCTGCCTGCATTTTACCAGCTACATTCTATCACCAATTCAAATTACCTACCTGTCTTACACCTATTATCTCACAAAGCCTCTGATCCTCAATGCTACCCATTTGCATTTTCTGAGACCTGCATTTTGCATACTGGCTTCCATTCCACCCAGGGGAGCACACAAAGCAACAACATACTCTTCCTGTCCCTGAAGAAGGGTGTTTGTACCCAAAAGCTTGCAAAGAACATTTTTTTTCCAAATATTTAGTTGGTCTAATAAAAGATATCACATTTACCCAAGGAACCTTGTTTGCATTAGAATGAGACAGTTATAATAGAAACAAAATGCAAACATCAAAAGCCAGGACATATCAAGGTACGGTTCTACAGTAATATTAATGCTGAGGGCTGGCTCTTCAATGGTTTGAATTAATGATTACCCTTACTGATATCAGCTGAGGATCTGGCCTAAGACTATTAATTATCCAACATGGCTGTGGCCCAAATCTCACATCCTACACCCCTTGCTCTGTGCTGCATTTCCCATATGGGCTACAGATTCTCATTTCTTATTCTCTAAAACTATCACCAGCACAAGATTTCCCCAGACCCCCTGCTCTAGTCACACCTGCAGAATGCCTTGCTCTGCCTTGTTCCACCATGTATGTTCCAGAAACAGTCTTCTCTTCTGAAAGACAACATACATACATTAGTTTGTGGTAAAACCTCCCTGCTCTCCCCTCTTCCCCCCAAGCTTTGGTCTACACTACAAAAATGTCCTAGTGAACAATGGCACAACTAGGATGAGACAAATGGAGCAGCTGCCCTGGGCACCAACTTCGGGAGAGGGGGCAAAAAAAAAGCTGCTACTGCCATCACCCATGCGATCGTAATTCTGATCAGGGTGGCAACTGGAAGTCACCATTAACCTGTTGTCCAGGTGATAAGCTGCATCCCTACACTGTTGCTAATAAAACCTCTCAGAAATACAGGACTGGAAGGGGCCCTCCTGGGAATCCCCAAAACCACCACTTCAAACCTTCCCATACAAGAAGGCATGACACCTGAAACACTACCAACACCCTATAACAGGGGAGATGGGGGCACTGCCAGTGCCCTGCCACTGCAACAACAGGGATGCAGTAGGTTCATAGATATCCCAAGGATCCTAGGAAATGGGCTATGCTACAGAGGAAAACAAAACCCTCATAGACTGTGCCAAATCTGATCTAAGGGAAAATGCCTTTCTGACCCCAGATTTGGTGACTGGTATGACCCTGAGCAGAAAAGCAAGATTCTCTAGGCAGGAAGCTATGATTTGTCTGTCCCTGCAGGAGGCGGATCAGGGCATTCTAATTCAAAACCCCCATTTTACCCATGGTCAACATCCCTGCGCTTCAGAGGAAGGCAGGGTCAGGGTGAATGGAAGCAAGAAGATTCCATGTCTTTCCTATGCCCTATATGTGACAAACAAAAGTCCTGAAACATGAGATTGCCAGACATCTACTGCATGGTGAGGCTAGCAAGTAATAGCAGAGCAAAGAGGTGGGAGCAACAGGCACCAACTTGGGCAAGGGCACAAAAATAGCAGCAGCTGCGCTAACCAGCCCAACCACTGGCAACAGCTGCACAACCACTGATGCTGCCCTTGCACCACTGATGCCCAGGGCACTCAAGCATCCAGTTACGACTGCTGGCAAAAGCCCAATTGTGGGCTGAAGGAAGAAGAGTGCTTCAACTGGCTTCCCTCCAGCGAAGCAATACAACTGTCTGAACACCTTCCCCTGGCATACATTCTGTCTCCGCTAGGCGGCTCTGCTAGCATAGCTATGAGAGCAAAAACTGTAAGAGAGCTGTGTCCAAAGACCTTCACATAAGTGCTCCTTTCCCATTAGCAAGCGCTAAAATATGGGGAGTGCCCCGCCCTGGGATCTGCAGCCAGAAGGGGCTCTCTCTGGAGCAGGGGTGGGCAATTATTTCCAGCGGAGGGCCACTTACTGAGTTTTGGCAAGCCATCGAGGGCTGCATGACAGGTAGCCAGGGGCAGATAAATATTAATTTTCTAATTTTTTTAGGGGCCCTGCAGGCCAGATAGAATGGCCTCGCGGGCTGCATCTGGCCTGCGGGCCGCATTTTGCCCACCCCTGCTCTGGGGGGATTTGCCCTCCTGTGCAAGGAAGGGCCAGGCCTGGTGGCCAGGAATTTGTGTATAGAGAGGAAATTGATTGGGGACACCCTGCATGCAAACCTCCAAGGTGGAGGATTTCTTGCAGAGGTGTGTCTTGGGAACAGCAGTTTGCATGGGGCTGGAATGGCTCCAAGCCCTTAGGCAGTCCCCTCAAGATCTGTCACGGTCATCACAGGGTCTATCAGGTTTGGGAGCTGAACCACATGCTGCTTCTTCAAGATGGTAAGTTCCACTACCAAGGGTGGAACCTGCCTGGAGTGTGTGTTACTCAGATATCAGAGTGTTTCTCTGCTGCTTGGAGGTAGTTACCAGTCAGCTTAAAGCTTCACCAATTACCAGTCAGCCTGACGTGTGCAAAAAAAATAAATGTTATAAGGGCTGCAAAATGATGTTGTTGTGTAATATGTCAGTAGAGCAGGGTGTAGTTGGCAATCTCTTGCTTAAGCAATCTACACTAAGATTATTATTATTATTATTATTGTGATAGTGGCCGTGGTTGTGGTTGTTGTTGTTTTGTCATGGTGATGGTTGTCGTTGTTGATGATGATGAATGATACTGTCTCAAAAGTGCTCTTTACCAAGAAGGTTTGCATAATTAACTAAGGGACTGCATAGTTTCATAGTTTCATAGTTCATAGTAGCTAGGGTCAGAAGCGACCTGAACAGATCATCTAGCCTGAGCCCCTGCCACAGGCTAGATGGTCTGCATAATTAACCCAACTTTACAGGTTTGGAAATCAAGGAACATAAGGGCTCTGTGGCTTGCCCAGTCACTCAGCAGGCCTGTGGCAAACCAAGAAACAGTACCCAGCCCTCCTGAGTTCCCAAAGAATGGCACTATGTATTCACGCTTCTCCTACCTGTTCTCCTACAAATTCAAAGACTGGTTATGAACAAGGGTGGTAGTAGTGGTTGGTAGAAAAGAGCAAACTATTCAAACATATTTCCAAGACCTGCCACCCAGCAAAGCAAAATCTCCCAGAAGTCATTTCTTCTAGGTGCTGGATTTTGAGCAGTGGCATGAATTCCCACAAGGTACTGTAAATAGAACAATCCAGTGTGGCCAAGGGGCAAAACTGCAATCAGTAGCAACATGAATCCCTCTATCTTAGTTCTGTGCTCTTTATGATCAAAGCACCCAGGGATTCATTTAAAAATGGTCCTCAGATGTCAATGAATTCAGGTAGCTGACCAGTTTGAATGTGTCACAAACACCATGGAAGCAAGGGGGGCATGTGACTTGAATCCAGCTTGTTCTGTATGCTGGTTTTAGTTAATATTTATTTAACTCTGATACCCAACATACAGCTGGGGGAGAAGTCCTTTAGTTAAGGTTTCTGTGTTCTTAACTTTTTGAAAAAAGCTTTTTGAAAAAACTTTTTCTTAACTTTTTGAAAAAACTCCAAAACCCATATGTCTCTGGCTTTGCTTTCATTTTGCCTCTATAATCTGCTTTCTGTTGAGTCACCTTTAATAAGCATAACCCAATTCAGGCTGGCGTAAGCAAGTGAAACTATATCACAATGCAACAAACACCTTCCAGAAGGTTGCTGTGATGTCCTGTTTCCCCCTGCCACTGCACTCCAAGTTTTGTCAGATGCCAAGGATCCTATGACTCCTAGCACACAGAGGCCTCTATGAATGCTTGAGCCGAGCATCCTGGCACAGTTCACCTTCTCTTCCTGGGTATTTTGGCTAGAAAAATATGAATCCAGACACTCCCACAACTTGGCTTCTAGGTAATAAACCTCCTCATTTCTTTGACCAACCTGCATCCCAGTGGGTATCAAGGTGTGGATACCATCCAGAGCAATGACCTGCACTCAGAAGACAGGCTGCAATATGACTACAAAGGACCCAATGAGGCCAATTGACCATCCACAATTGTTATCTAGCAGAGTAATTCTGCAGTAACATCCCATCACTGGACCCGCCAGTGAAACAGGAGGGACAGGACTTTGTTATGATTACAGGGAAGCACCCTTTTAAAGGGAGACTGAAGGGAAACTCCTCTAATTAAAGGGAAACTCCTCTAAGAGCCTTGAAATCCATATGGTTACTCAGATTTTGTTTACTCAGATAGAATTTCTCCTGTCTCAGAGAAGGGCACAGCAGGGCTAGTGGCCCCATTTGAGATCATTTGGATAAAGGGATCCAAGATACATTTCCCAGGTACAAACAAACAAACAAACAAAAAATCCAGCAGATTCGCAAGTTCTGCCGTATTTCAGGAGAGGGGCAGACCTGTGGTTCCTCAGCCCCTTGCCTTAGGTATGATCATGCCCCAAATGATCTCAATCACTTGACACCCACAAGCTCCATTGCAAAAATAAAAAAAAAGAGATTAGCTAGCTGCCTAGGTGTGTGCCTAACCCCTTGGGCTCTGCCAGCCCTAGTGAGACATGGCTGACTTGCTGGGCTTGGCTCCAATAAACATTGGCATCTTTAAGCACTACTTCCTGCCAAAGTGATCATCAGTCACCCAAGGTTTTTCAAAGATGTACCTGTATCCTTTGAGAAATGGCTTTGCTTGAATCAATGCAAATACTGAGTATGGCCTAGTTCTCAGAAGAAATGTTCCTCCTTCTCCTTTGCTTTGAGCAGCAAGGGAAACAGTGAAGACCACTGACATCCCCCCACCTCCCCAGAGTGACCTGGTAAGTCCCACATCACAGCCACTTACCCTGAGGCTCTCTGCTAAATCCTGCAGGAGTGGCTGCATTCATTACACAACAGTCAAGACTCTTTTCTTTGCATTCTGACAGATAGTAGCCTCTTTTTATTTGCCATTTTGTAATGAAAGCTCTGAGCACTTGAAGGACAAGCAAGGCACAGGAGGAGAGGATGGATAGTTGGAGGTGTGGGGAAGGAGCTGCTATGCTGGTTGATTCTGCAATGTCCAACTTCTTAGGCACCTGGCCCCAGCCTGGATTTGCAGCCCTCCCTTTGCAAGGCATGGGACTGTTAGGCACCTCCATGCTGGATTCCCTGCAACAGATACACTGAGCTGGATGCCTGTGGTAGCCAACAAGGAAGGCGGAGGACAGGGGTGGATTGAAATCTGAAAACTTCTCCTTAGGCCCCTTATTTAGCTGCAGGGGGCACACTTGGGGCTGAGAGTCCTAAGCCATCTCCTGGAGCTAGGGACCTACCCACTTTGTTGCAACAACAAAGGAAAGGGAAGGGTTTAGTCCTGCTTTTTGAAGTGAGATGGAGTTGATAAGGCAATATCTAGTCCCCCTTTTATCCTCCTGCTGTCTCACTTCTGAGTGGCCAGGGACTGCAGAACCCCAAGCCACACAGCACGTGGACCATGTACCTCCCAAGCTGCATGCCACGCTGCATGGGCACCCCCATCCTCCAATGCCAGGTTACCCCCTACTGCACTGGGTTGTACCAGTGCAAACCATGCCATACAGGGTCCCTGGCTACCCCCAAATCCTCCCAGGTGCAGGTTCCCTGAGCCCTGTGGGCCTGGCCACAGCACATTACCCCAACCCAGGGACAGGGGCAGGCAGAGGAAGCTGGAGGATGGAGGGGGTGCCATGAGACCCCAGTGACAGCAGCAGGAGCAACAGGGAGGGTGGCACCTAGATGGGGAGCCCAACACCCATGGGTTAACCCCTCAGGGGCTGTATGTGGTCCATGGGCTACCAGCTGGATAGCCCTTGCCTGGTGGTTAGTGCACACACCCACGTATGGAAGACCCAGGTTCTATGCCCTCCTTAGGCTGCCAAGGGTTCAAACCTCCCCTGAGAAATTGCTCTTTACCACCCCGCTATTCCAGCCTGGAGAGGAAAAAGAACATGCTCTCCCCCTCCCTGTCCCCAAACTTGTGGTGCTTTGCATGGAACAATTAAGGGCTCACTGAGCAATAGGAAGACAGAGTTGGCATGGCTTCCTAGCCTAGTGCTTAGGACATCTATCTGGAAGACAGGCGATGTGGGCTTGGATGCTCTCCAGTGCAGGGTGGAACTGGGCACAAGTCTCCCACATCCTGGATGAGTGCTCTAACTGCTGGGCTAAAGGAGAGGCTGGGCATGGGGCAGGGGGAGGCTTCTCCTGCACCAATGTGTTTATGTGGAGCCTGATCTGTTAGTTATCCATAGAGCCTGCCCACACTAAGTTGCTCTGTTTGAGCTTGCACATTGATGGTGCAAGTGCTTTACCAGCAAGTAATACAAATACTTGACTTGGGCAGTATAATCAATGATAAGCCTGCCTTGGGCAGGGATTGAACAAAATAACCTTCTGAAGTCCCTTCAAGCCCTACTTGTCTATGATGCTAAGGGCCCTGCCACATGTTCAAATTAAAGCTGGCTGGATGGAAACCAACTATAGAGTTGTTACACATTTTCAAGCACTAACTCTATAACTGGTTGGCTCTTTTTATAGCTGGATAGACATTTTTATGGTGTAATAATTACTTTGCACATGTGCCTGGTGTAAATGTATTGTGCAATTAAACAGTTAATTGCATCATATAATGTGTGGCAGAGGTCTACAATTCTATCCAAGGCATAAATAAGTACTAAGTACCACTTTGCTAATTTACTTGTATCCATTCTAAGAGCTTTTGCTGGTACAGAGTACTAATATTTCTGTACTGGTAAAGCACTTGTACCATAAATGTGGATGTGGTGGGGTCTTGTATAGCCTGTACTAGATTGATATAGTTAAAATAAAGCACCTGCAGGTAAATGACTTACTATTTTGAACCAAGATTGTTTCAGTTTAGCTTAAGCTAACTAGGAGCTGGTTCAAGATAAACTAAAATAAGCCTCTCTTACCTGCAAATTGTGTCCACACTGGAATTTTGCAGTGGTTTAGCTCAAACAGTGCAAATGAGTGTTTAGATAAACCACAAAATCATTTTAAACTAGGATAAAATCTGTGGTAGAAAAACATAATATTGATGTTTCAAAGTGGTGTGTAGGGCAGGCAGGGGGGCAGGGGCTGATTTTAACAGGTATTAAGCACATGTCACTCAAGGTGGGGTGAGTCAGACCTTTGGTTTGATCCTGCTCAGCAGGTCCTACAAGCTCAGTTCCACCAGCTCACACAGGTCAAAACTGCAAATAGTAAAGCAGGATTGGGGTTTCTCAAAAAGCAGCGATTGAGGCTCTTTCCATATTAATGAACATATGAGCATGCATACACAAAGTGTGGTATCTTTGTGCAGTGGAGTATCTCTGTGGACCTAGGCTAAAAGTAAGACCATGGCCTTTTGCCAGTTTATGTGAATTTGTTTAAAATTACATCCTTAATTAAACCAGTAAAACTTTGCATATAAATAAATTCTTGATTTAAACTAGTGCAACCTCTGTGTGCAGATTAGGGCTTTCATTGCAAAAGCAGAGTATTTACTTATGTCTAGATAGTAATTTTGATGTAAAAATATATGGGGTGGCAAGGCACTGTGCTGGGAATATGACACTGCAGCTAGTAGGGGTCAAACCTAGGTGGAAATATGATATTTTAACTAAGTCAAAGTCTACCCTAACTGGGAGAAAAATGTTGCAGGTAGTTGAGGTTACCCCTAGCTTAGAGTAGGATACTGCAGTTAGCTGCCACCCTAGTTAGGGGCATGACCTTAACTAGTTTCTTCAGGGTAACAAGTAAAGGTGTTAGGATATAAGCAGAAGGGGGAAATCACCTAGTATTTCTATACCAGTATAGCTATACCAGCATAGTTGTGCAAATATAATTCTCCCTGTGGACACTCTTGAAAAACAGTAGCTTTTTTCTTTATTTAGCTTATGTTGCCAAAAAAGGGGGCAGGGGAGCACCATTATTAAAATAAGGCCATGTCTACATTAGAAGCACTTCAGTGATTAAGACATTCTCCTGCTGTTCAATATCTTTGTTAATAATTTGGAGGGTAGGATTGAGTGCATGGTTAGCAAATTTGCAAATGAACCCAAGCTGGGTGGAATTGCAGACACTCTAAAGGATAGGATTAGGATTCGAAACAACCTTCATAAACTGGGAAAATGAGAACTGGAAAAAACCAGGAAAATTAATTGAATTAAATTCAGTAAGGACAAGTGCAGTTTCACACATAAGGCGGAATGATCAAATGCACATACAAATGGGGAAGTGACTAGGCTCCAGTACTGCAGAAAATGACTTGCAGGCAGGGGCAGATCTAGGGGGTGTGGTAGTGTGATAGCACCCGCCTCCTCTGCCCCTTTAATTTTTCCTTCACTCCTGTCATCTGCAGAAGCCAAGGATTTACTCTGATGGGAGTGAGGCTGCCCAAGGCACTGCTCCTGAGCCCAGGGGGAAGCAGGCAGCCAGCAGCCCCTGCTTCATCAGCGCAGAGCCTGACCTTGCCAGACTGTGTGACCTCTCTTTCCCAGCCAGGTGGGCCAACAGCATGTTATTGCTGCAAGAAGCCAATGGCATACTGGGTTGCATTAACAGGAGTGACAGCTGCAAGTCAAGGGAAGTGATTCTACCAGTCTATTCAGCATTAGTCGGGCCTCATCTGAAATACTGTGTCCTATTTTAGACTCCACATTTCAAGGAAGATGTAGACAAATTGGAAATAGTCAAGCAGAGGAACAAAAATTATTAGAGATTTAAGAAACATGATTTATGAGAAAAAACTGGAAGATGTTGGATTATTTAGTGTGAAGAAGAGGTATCTAAAGGAGGATTTGACAACAGTCTTCAAATACCTGAAGTGGGGTTATAAACAGGGGTGACACGTAGGGGGTGCATGGGGGTGTACATGCACCCCCTGAGAACGCCAGTGCACCCCCTGTCAGGCCGTGCTCCCTGTTTAGTCGGCAGGCAAGGGGGCAGGCGGGAGCACCAGTGCTCCCCCTGCAAGCACTGGCCTGGGAGTGGGACCGCCAGCAAAAAGTGGCTGCACCACTTTCAGAAGTGGCCACGGAAGTTCTGGAAGCGGCACAGCCGCTTTTATGGTGAGTGAGATTGGCCGCCCCCTGGTCACCGGGATCAACTGCCAGAAGATTTCCCCGCCCCACTCCCCCGATCAGCTGGATCGGCCACCGGGGGCTCCCCCACCCAGTTGCTGACCAGTGTCAGGGGGGGCACATGGCCCCCTGACTTAAGAGGCACTAGACACCCATGGTTATAAAGACAGTGATGGATTATTATCTGTAGTTGTAGGGGACAGGACAAGAAGTAATGGTCTTATATTACAAGAAGGGAAATTTAGGTTGATAGAAGACCTTTCTCATTATGAGCATGGTTACACATATGAACAGATTATCTAGAGGCTGCAGAACTTCTATCCTCAGAAATTTGTAAGCGCAGATTAGACAAATATTTGGGTGAAATGGTTTAGACGGGGTAGTCCTGCCACGAGCAGGGGGTTAAACTAGATGAAGCCCCCAACATCCCTTCAGCCTTATTTTTCTATGATTCTGTCCTATACAAAGTGCTCCCAGTGTAGACAGCTATATCAACAAAGTTGTACTTTGTACCCATGCAGTCAAATCATCTCCCACACAAGAAACAAACTGTCCCCATTACAGTGCCATGTGGTTGCTATAATATTGCATCTACACTAGGGGTTTCTGCCAGTATGGATATGCTGGTCAGAGTTCACCCTACATCTACCACATCACACCCCTGAGCAACTGAGTTATGTAGCACAGACATCACAGCCTAAGATCTCTAAGTACACTGAACTCCCACTCCCTCCTTGGTCATTCATTATTATCATCATCTTGTAACTACCCAGTCCCATCCTTCCTCTGCCTCCTTTCAGGAAACCTGAGCAGCTAGGAGGAGGTGATAGTGACCATAGGGTACACTGTCAGGTAGGACAGGGAGCAAGAGAGGTTCATAGATTTCATAGACATTAGGGCTAGAAGGGACCTCGCAAGATCATCAGGTCCAGCCCCCTGCCCAAGGGGCAGGAAGTCAGCTGGGATCAAATGATCCCAGCAAGATAGGCATCCAAGTGTGTATTAAAGGTGTCCAGAGTAGGTGCTTGCACCACTTCTGGGGGAGTCTATTCCAGACTCTGGGGACTCAGATGGTAAAGAAGATTTTTCTTATGTCCAACCTAAAACGGTCTTTCCAGAGTTTGTGACTGTTAGACCTTGTCTTCCCTTGGGGTGCCCTGGTTAACAGACGTTCTCCCAGTTCCTGGTGCGCACCCTTTATATATTTATAGGCTGCCACCAAGTCCCCCCTGAGCCTAGGCTTTTCCAGGTTGAAGAGTCCCATGGCTCTCAGCCTCTCCTCATAAGACCTGATGTCTTGTCCTCTGATCACGGGCGTGACTCTTCTCTGGACTCTCTCAAGCTTCTCCACATCCTTCCTAAAGTGCGGAGCCCAGAATTGGATGCAGTACTCCAGCTGCAGTCTCACCAAGGCTGAGTACAATGGAAGGATGACATCCTTGGTCTTGCTTGAGATACATCAATAGATGCAAGCCAGGGTTTTGTTTGCTTTGCTGGCTGCCGCATCACATTCGTGACTCACGTTCATCTTGTGGTCAATCATGACCCCCAAGTCTCAGTGTAGCATTGCCAAGCCTATAGGTATGATGTGGATTATTTTTCCCGAGGTGGAGCACCTTGCATTTCTCAGTGTTGAATGCCATCAGGTTTTGATTCACCCACCTTGTGAGCCTGTCCAGGTTGACCTGAATCACCAGCTTATCCTCCAGTGTGACCACATTTCCTCATAGCTTGGTGTCATCAGTGAATTTAGCCAGTCCACTTCTGATACCTGAATCCAAATTGTTTATAAATATGTTAAAGAATACTAGTTCAGGTACAGAGCCCTGGGGGATGCCACTGGTCACCAAGCACCATGTTGACATGATTCCATCGACTATCAATCTCTGGGTCCAACCACGAAGCCAGTTCCCCAGCCATCAGACCATAAGGTTGTTGAGGCCACAATTCCCCATTTTAACCATGAGGACTTCATGGGAGACCAAGTCAAAGGCTTTTTTGAAGTCCAAATAGATTATATCATCTTCTTCTTTATCCAGGTGATGTGTCACCTGGTCATAGAAGGAAATGAGGTTGGTCAGGCAGGACCTACCTGCAATGAAGCCATGTTGGCTATCTATCAGAATGTTGCATTCCATTAGCTTGTTGTTGATGGTTTCTTTGATGATTCTTTCCAATATCTTTCCACGGATTGAGGTCAAACTGATTGGCCTGTCATTCCCTGGATCTTCCTTCCTCCCTTTCTTGAAGATAGGTACCACATTGGCCCTCTTCCAATCCCCAAGAACCTCACCCAAGCACCACGAGTTCTCAAATATCCTCACTATTGGCTGAGCTATGATGTCAGCCAGTTCTTTTAGCACTCTGGGGTGCAATCCATCTGGGCCAGCTGATTTGTGGATGTCCAGCCTCTCAAGCTGTCCCCTCATGAGATCTTTGCCAATGATGGGCAAATGTTCTCCCATACCCTGACAATGCTACTTCTTGTTTGGCAGGGTAATCCTCTTGGGCTGGTGGAAGACCAATGCAAACTAATCATTAAGGAGATTAGTTTTTTCCTGGGTGTCGGTTGTCTCCTGCCCCATTTGGTTTAGCAAGGGTTCACTGATGCCCTTGCTTTTCTTCCGATTACCCACGTATCTGAAAAAGGACTTTTTGTTGTTCTTGATTCCCATAGACAATTTGAGTTCAGTTTTGGCCTTGGCTTTCCTAGTTTGCTCCCTACAGGTGTGGGCCAGTGCTGAATAATCCTCCTTGGTGATGTTACCTGACTTCCAACCCTTGTAGGCTTCTCTTTTCAGATACAGGAGGCCCATAAGTCCTTTATTTAGCCATGGGGGTCACCCAGCCCTTTTGCTACCTTTCCTAAGGGCTGGGATGGACTTCCCTTGTGCTTCAAGGATTGCATCCTTAAGGAGCAACCACTCCTCATGAACTCCCCTCTTTTAGATCCTGGTTTCTCAGGGCTTTGGCAATCAGCCTCCTGAGTTTATGAAAGCTGGCTTTCCTAAAATCAAGGATTTCTGCATTGCTGGCTGACTGATTTGCCAGCTTTGCAATGGATAGAGAAAGTGATCAACTTATGATCACTGTCTCCCAGCTTCCTTTCGATTCTCAGATCGCTCACTAGATCATCCCCTTTGGCCACTACCAGATCCAGGAGTGCCTTACCTCTTGTTGGCCCATAGACTTCTTGAGACAAGTAGAGTTTCTCAATGCAGGTGAGAAAGCTACGTGACCAATTAGATTTGACAGAGTGCTCCTCCCATGAGATGTCAGGGTAGTTGAAGTCACCCATGACTACCAGAGAGCATGCACCAAAAGCGAGCAGCCTCTGCCAGTTCCTTGCCAATGTATTGTCAAGATCTTCTTTTTGGTTAGGAGGTCTGTAGTAGACTCCTACCAATGTATCCCCTTCACCACATTCCCCCCGTAATCTGACCCAAAGGGTCTCGAGTCAGCCTTTGTGGGTGCCAAACTCCACTTGTAGGGAAGTGTACTGCTCCTTCACATAGAGAGCAACACGATCCCTCCTGTACAAGATATAGCCTATGCTTGTGGTCCAGTCATAGGTGGAGTCCCACCAGGTTTCCGTTATTCCTATGAGATCATATTGATTTTTATTTAGGAGGAGGGCCAGTTCCTCCTGTTTGTTTCCCAGGCTCCTGGAATTTGTGTACAGGCAAGTAAGCCTGCCATTGGAGGTCCTAGGCTTCCCAGCACTCCTAGAAGAGTCCTGTCCCTGGGCTGGGGTATGAGTGAATTCCATTGGGAATTCACTTATGTCCTTTGTGCTGCATGACTTACTGATTCTGCAATTGTTGCTTGGTGGGCTTGCACTGGTGGTTGCCCACCCATCCCCTGGTGAGCTTAGTTTAAAGACCTGTCGAGTAGGCCAGCCATTCTGGTCGAGAAGAGCTTCTTCCCCACTGGAGTGAGGTGGAGGCCGTCCCTTCCCAACAGTCTGATGCCTCCAACTCTATAGTACAGGCTATGGTCAAAGAAGCGGAAGCCGTCGCAATGGCACCAGTGCCACAGACTTCCATTGACTTCATCAATTCATCTCACCCTCCTGTGTCCATGACCCAAAACTGGGAGGATTGAGGAAAAAACTACCTGCACCCCCAACCCCTTGAGTCCCCCCCAACCCCTGTAGTCACTCATAACCCGGCTGAGATTTCTCCAAGTCATGTAATTTGTGCCCACATGGATGAGGAGCATGGGGTAGTGATTAGAGGGCTGGACAAGTTTCGGGATCCTCTCAGCTACATCCCGGATATGGGAACCTGGGAAGCAGCAGACTTCACAGGCCAAGGTGTCAGGGTGGCAGATTGCTCCCTCTGTCCTCTTCAAGAGGGAGATGCCCACAATGATCACCCTGCGTTTCTTCTTTGGGGTGGTTACAAGTTGCCTTTCTTCCTCTAGTGATGGAGTTGGCAGCTCAGTTGGCTCTACTGGTGCTGCGAAGGGTTTATATCCGTTTTGACATTCCAGCAGGGTGGTGACCCTGGCACAGGGTGCCTTGGGGCTGGAAATTACCTTTGTCCAAATGACCCCTAGCTGGCCTTCCTGGGGACTCCTCTTGTGCACCCTTGTCCTACTAGCCTTCCTTGCTTCTCCCTCCTCATTCTTTGGGCAAAGAGCCTGGTGGTAGGCATCAATCTCCTCTTCACCAACCCTGATGGCACGCAGCCTCTGCACCGCAGCCTGGAGCTCCCCTGTCCGGCACTCCCAAAACTCTGATGTGGAGCATACCCCACAAGGGGAGGCACCCTTGCTTCTGATCCCAGGTACCTGCATACATGCCAGGCAGCCCCCACAGCTGAGAGCCAGGGGCTCTGTCTGGGTGGAAGCTGGAGCCATGGGTTCTGTCTGGATAGAGGCCTCAGTGGTGCCGGGGGAGCGGGGTGGGGATCTTCAGGGGGCAGCACGTCACCACCATCATGCAGGTAACAGTCCAGGCTACTGTTGTGCCACCCCCTCTCTTCAGGCTCACTGCCAAGAGCCTTGTGCCCTTCCTGCTCACCCTCCTGTGCTGACTCCCATACTAACTCGTATGCCAGGCCCAGAGTGCACTTGTTTGCGCATTCTGGTTGCGTGGCTCCCTGGGTGCCTGGGCCAAGTAGTAGCCAGGTGAGGGCATGACCCTCCTTGGCTCCATTCACCTGCCTCCCACAGAGGCCCAGCACCCACCCAACTGCAGACCCCACCTACCTCCCAGGTGCGCTGGGGGTCTGGGTTGGGGTCCACTGGGTGCGTGCTGGGCTCAACGGGGGTGCAACAGGCTTCTGCCTGTGTGTCTTGTTCCAGCACTGGACCTACACTGCGGCTTCTGCCATTGCCAGGCCCTTTTAAAACCTGCGCATACACAGCGTGCCCACTGCTGGCACTGCACCACTCTTGACAGCTGGGGGCCCCTGTCCCACTGGAAAAGGGGGCAGGTAAGTGCCCCCCCCCCCCTTCCCTAGACCCTCACTATGCCACATGCTGGGCAGGACCAGTTGCGTGGCTCCCTGGGGGGCTGGACCAAGTAGGAGCAGGGGGGCGGGGGAAGGTGGGGAGTGACAAAGAACAGATAATACTTAATACTTCATTGAAGACCAGATAATACTTAGGCATTTAAAAATCCTGCTATCACCTTTAGGATTTGACTATGTAGGGAGTTATGATGCAATAAACTGAAAGTTACAAAGGGTAAGGGGTGTGACCTCCTCACATCTTCATCCAACATAGTTCTGCCAGCAGAACTTTATAACAGGGGCAAGGGTTAGATCACATGGAGGATACAGCTGCCTTAACTTCAATGTGAGCAAAGCTCCCTGGTATAGACATACCTCTGCTGGCAGCAGAAAATTGCCTGCCACCAGTTTCACTAGCCCCCTGACGACAGTAGAAATAGTAGATACCTTCTTCTGCTAGCAGAGCTGCATCTGCATTCAGAGATGCCACAGAGGCACATCAGCTTTGCTATGTGATGTCTTCCCAACTGTGGCTGATGTAACTTTACCAGCAGACCTTTGCCATGTAGACAAGGCCTTAGAGAGCAGGAAGGAGAAGTGTTCACACTGGGACTTTGAGGGTAAGGGAAGGGTCAGGTCTGGATAGCCAGCATAGGTGGGATATGAGCCCCTAAAAGCTGAGATGGCACTGCCAAGCCATGGGGCAGGACCCAGGGCTTAGGTTCTTGATTTGCTTTACTCTGTGAGAAAAGGATCCTTAAGCATGTTCCTGTGTGCGTATACAGGTTTCCCTCACTTTATGCGGGTTCTGTATGTGTGAATTCGCTCTTATGTGATGACCCTTTTTATACACAAAATTCATTATATATGAGGTAAATTGACTCTTATGCAATCACTGTAGTGGAAACCCACAGTCAGCTGCCTTGTGCGGTGCATTGTGAGAGTGATACACACCAAAATAAAGTCTCCTGTGTGAACCTATGCTCTTCACTTGTTGCCTGAGACGCGTTTCTGTAGTTGCCATCCCCATTATGATGCTGCTGTGCTTGTGTGTACTGTCTGCTGTTGGTGAGTACCAAAATTGTCTTGTATAAGTGGTAGAAATGGGTCTGGGGGGTCAGTACAGTCATGGTCTTGGAACATATCCCTATTTGTTGCATTGTAAAGCGGGTTCCCTTTATGTGAATTCGAGTTATGCACCATTTTCCAGGAATGTGTGTACAGCCTAAAGTGAGGGAAACCTGTATATGGCTCCTTGGCAGATTTGGAACCATGAGTGAATCCAATGCGGCATGTGAGGCCAACACTTTGAGTGCCCCCAGGGCTCTTTGCATGGGGGGGGGGGGGGGGTCTAATGGATAATACTATGCGAGGCACCAGGTTTCTGTGGTCTGATCTCAGATGGAAGTGATACCACATGGATTGCTGCGGAGCATCTGGGTTGGTGCTGTGGATGCCCCAGGCCTGTCCAGTGCAGCCAGAATAACGTTGTGTGCACCCCAGGGCTGTGTGGTGCTTCTGGGTGAAGGGAGGTAACACAGTAGATAAACATAACACTTGAACTGTTCCAAGAATGTCGCGATTTCACACATGTCCCTGGTTGAAGCTGTCCACACATACATTGCAAGGGGTCCTAAGTCAGTGGTACCTGGCACTGTGGGATGGAAGAGTGTCATAGGTAGGTCTGTGAGAGGTTGTGGGGCTGGCAAAGGGGGTCAACGTGCAGGTGCAACTCAGTGCACCATAATGAGTCCACACTACAGATTGGTCCCAACCCCAAATGCCAGATGTGCCCATCCACCAGCCTAATCCCATGTGCTGGGCTGACCACCTACTGGCACAACCTAGTGTGCAGGGGCATGGTATCCACCCCACAACTCCAGAAATATAGCAGAAGGGGAGTGGGAATTAACGTTGCCATTGCTCCACATTTCCAGACGTATGGGAAGCCCTGTAGGCCAGATGACAGCTTGACGGGCAGGCTGGATCTGGCCGGTGGGTGGGAAGTTGGCACCACTGTTCTAAGTAGAAGTCACCTTTAAGGCTTGCAGTGCTGCCAAAATGCCACCAGGGGTTGGTAGAGTACCCAGACCAGCAACCTTTCCAGGGGTTAGTGCCTGGAGTTCCCCAAGGATTCCCCTAGAGGGGGAGGAAGGCACAGATTGGCTGGACACCAAAAAAGATGTCAATGCCCAGAATTGCAACTTCTGCCTGCCCTCTCACCAAAAAAAGATTTAAATAAGATTGATGGAGTTTACTAAAGAACATGATTATGCTGTACCAAAAATTCATGTGGTGGTGCCTTGGTTGGGGGTGCACAGGTGTGAGCATAGGAGCAATGCTCAGGGGTCCCAGGCTCATGGCGGGGTGGGGGAAGGCATGGGAGCAGATGGGTGGCCAGGTGCAGTACAGTCCTGGCTGCATCCCAAAGCAGCCACTTACCCTGCCTAGGGGGGGCAGGGCACAGGTTGGGATGCCCAGAGGTTTGACCAGGCACAGCACCCTCCTAACACTGCCCCAGCTCACAGACGGGTTCAAAGCAGGACCTGATTTTCCTGTGGTGCAGACAGACGCTACTGAAGCTACTCTGTGCTGGAACCTGTTCATCTGAACCCTCATGCAATGAGGGTCCAGATTTTAGCAGGCTCAGGCCCCTTTAAAACACCTTGCAGCCGTGCACTTCTGTTTAGTCACAGCTGTAGAGCGCTTTCAAGGGCCAGATGTTGCAAAAACTGTCGCTTCTGTCAGCACCCCAGTGTTTTTTGAAACATTGAAGTTTAAAGCTTTCAAGGCTGGGATCGCCTTGGGAGCCATGCTCTGCACCCGAGCGCACCCTCAGAAGCACCCCAGGGTGCCCGCGCACCCCGCTTGAGACTTTGTAACCCAGCCCTACCCCCC
>NW_005842710.1:199813-221138 GCF_000455745.1 Alligator sinensis
GCAGGGACGGCGCGGGTGCCCGGGACCGCGGACCCCCCCGCCGCCCCCGCTCCCGGGACTTGCCTCCTCCTGGCCACTGAGGATCCTCCGAGGCGAAGACGGCCACGCGTGGGATCTAATTTTTTTTTTCTTCCTTCCTCCCCTCTCTTGTATTTTCTGCCTTTTTTTTTTCCCCGTCCCTAGAAGAGGACAAAGGAAAAGAAGAGACCTGGTGAGAGGCTCGAGTGATTGCATTTTATGTTGTTTTATTCCTTTCCCCTTGTATCCTTGTGTCCCTTCCCCCCCACTACCGCTTTGGCCAATCGTGAGGAGCCTGGTGACCTGCCCTCACCAGTGCTTGGGGTCTCCCTCCTCCTCAGCCCCTCTCAAGTTTATGTAACTCTGTAAACCAGGCATTTGGTTCTGGCTTCCGACCAGGCGCCCGCGGCTCGCCTTCGCTCCTGTTTGCCTTTCTCCAAAGGGATGAGCTGGGATTTGTACATGGGGGGTTGTTTAATATCCCTGGGTTGCATAGCTTTCATTCATTATGGGGGGTTTCAAAACAGTCTTTTTAGGAAGGCGGAACGGGGCACCCAGTGGGTCGCGAAGAGCTGGCTCAGTGTTTTGAGTTGGGAGCACAAGCCCATGGGATTTCTTTCCCACCCCCTTATTGCTTGTAGAGATCAAGTATAAGATGGGGGGGGAGAGAGGGGGTTCTCCTGGGCTCTGCAGAGATGTGGTTAAAATTCTTTCATCAGCTTTCTCTCACCCTTCTGATTTAGTAATTGATGCAATTTAAAGTGAGGTCCTTGTTGCTGGAGGGTGCCGGTTGACAGGTCCCTAGAGACTGAGGTCCTGAATGCGGTCCCAGATCAACAGGGCTGCTGCCACTTGTCTGTCTCTCTCGTGCAAACCAGGCCAGCTTCCTCTCTGCCCTTGCCTAAGATTTCCTCTGGGGAGGAGGGGTGGGGTGTGAAGTCTCTGTGGCTAGTTGGGATCTTGGCTTCTCTGATGAGGAGCCTGCTGGGGTATGGGCTTGTGAGGCAACAGCTGCACAATGAAGCTTACCAAGCATTGTGGCATTGTGTTGCAAGTTACTAGTGTCCTGATAGTTTGATTGTACACGTGCTAAACTTTGTTGGAGGACCATGTTTAAGCTGCTTACAATGACGCTAGCCATAGCAGTGGTGGAAGTCTTGGAGTCGACAAGCAGTAGTGCTTTAGACACTTTGTGATATAACCTCGCACATGATGGGTAGAGAAGAGTTAGTAATAACAGACATCAGTCGTGGCTTGACCTCTATATGTGGTGGAACTACTTTCTTTTGCTGAGTAGTGGGAGGTTTCCCAGAAAGCATGTAGGATAGCAGAAACCATACAACTTTGTTGCAGACCTTAATTTCTATAAGGGTTCATCCTGTCCAGTATAGAACAAAAATCATGCCGGGCTGTTGCATGTTCTTGGCACTTTGTGTTATAATATTTTGCCACAGCATGGCAAGTGTCAAGATCTTGAGTGTTTGGGTGTACCCACATCGGATCAGTCATGCCAAACATAGTGATGTTGAAACACTTGTAGGAGAGCTCCTGCTGATGAGAGTGGCAACTGTGTGTTTGTTGGGGGGAGGTGTTGCAGGAATAGAGACTTTGAATTGGGGTAGCTGGAAGGAGCCACAGTTCTAGCTGCCTGGAGGCATAGCCTGTTCCATGATTTTGCTGGCTTGGGTTTTCAGAATGGAGCCTTAGATCACCTAGGGAAAGCAGGCTGCAACCCTGCTGCCACCAAATAGGTTTAAATATAGATGTGTAACTAGCATGGTTTGAGACCTGACTTAACTGCCAGTGATGCTGGTGAATGTGAAGTGCGAAGGCCTTTCTCTGAACTTAAATCACTTCATGCAGACTGTCAAACAGTCAGATCAAAGTTAGAACTCTAGGTTCATTGCTAGGCACCTGAGGCTGAGTTGGTAACAGAGTTAAGGTGAAAGGATTAGTCCATTGTATTCCCTCACCCATTGCACATGGCATTGCATAGTGTTACAGAATCATTCCTAAGTGAAGGAGAGTTTATCATGTGTGCCATTATTATTCCTTATGTTTTTTAAAGGAGGAAGAGGAAGAAGACAGCAGCCCTGGAGTATCTTTCTCGCTCTCTTCGGAAGAGTCGGAGATGGAGCCTGAGGAAGAGAGAATTCGTTACAGCCAAAGACTGGTCAGTACATTTTTCCTTGCCTGTCACATATTTGGTGTTGGTCTTCAGGTAATTAAGGCTTTATGTTAGGAGCAGACTGTTAGTGCCCTATGGAGTGATGAGGCTTAGTGGCTTCAAGCGTCCTCGCTGTGATGTTATGTCATTAAGGGCTGTAGAGAGAAGTTAGAAACAAAGTTATTATTACCCTTCCTGGATTTAGTTATCTGAGTTTCAAAAAAAGAAAAAAGAAGCTGCTTTGAGATGCTTGTGGACAGAAATAGGCTGGTTTAGATGTCAGTTGTGATGCAGCTGCCTCTCTGGGTGGTATTTAGGGCAAACAGGAAAATGTATTGAAAAGCTGTGTATGGTACTCTGGGATAGCTTTGTGTTGGTCTTACATTGGCGTAGTACTGACTTGAATATACTTCTGAATCTAAGGAAAAACTGGCTTCGCTCTTTCAGTTTGAAGTTGTGTGTTTGTATGCATCTTCCTTTTTTTTTTCTTCTTTTAAATAAGTGCTGCTACTCTCTTAAGGAGAGTCTGAGATTATATTAATGGTGTCTCTGAGTGGGATAGAGTTGCTGTAATGGGAAGAAGGATAGAAGACTTGTCTTAAAATTAATTTCACTACTTGGGAAAAGTATTGTTAGCTAGTGGAGGGAAGCGAGTTCAGGCTGCTCTGGATAGTATGATACTTCAAGTTGTGATGGAGTTTCCCTGAGTCGTACTTGATCTTTCTCTCTCCCCTAAGCCTCAATGTTTTTGGCTGTTATTGTTAACTCATCCTTTAATGCTATGAAACAAAATCATCTAGGGTGGAGTGGTTTGTTTATATCTGAGTTTAAGTTTCCTAGAGATAGAAAACGTGTGTGTGTGTGGTCAATTTTCTTGCTGTCTCAGTTGCTGCTCTATTCCTTATCTGCCTATAGAGAAGTCATGGGGGAACTGTAAATAGTGCTCATCTTTATAAAGGTGGGCTAGAAATGGAAGTCTTCTGAGTAATCAGTTTTACTTCTTCAAAAAGAAGAAAACCCGTATGTACCCTACTTCAGTGATGAAGTTTGAAGACAATTTATGACAACAAAGTGATATGAACTGACTGAACAGCGGCATTGAATTAGAAGCTTGAAACACTGGGATGGGCATGATGAAGTAGGGTTGAATCTGGTCTAGGTTCTATATCCCACATTGTCCACTGTCTTCCTGTGACTTCTGGTAAATCATGTAGGACTTGTCTGTACTTTAGAGCTTTTGCTGGCGTAGCAGAGCCCATAACTGAAGATATAGCATTTGCTGTCAGAACAGGTTTTTCTGACAACATCGTTACAGCGTCTCCCTAGACAACACATTCAAAGCAAAGAAAAGTTGTCTTTTGTCTGTGTAGTTGTGCCCACACCATGGGACCTACTGCCGTAGCTGGGATCTACTGTTTGCTGGGTGTTAAAAAATTTAGGCCCCTGAAGCTGGTATATGCTGACAACTTCATAGTGTAGAGCAAGTCTGTGTATTCTTTTTACTGCAACAACTTCCAATTTACCATGGTACCATGGCCCTGTTAGTCTTCTCTTCCACATCTTCTCTATCCAGGTTGCGTATAAACCTAAATATTACCAACAATTAAAGATAGTAAAACAATGTGAGCACTAGAGTCAATGCCTCATTGAAATGAATGGTCTGGATGATTCATTCTCCATGTTATTCATCAGGCCATGGCAGACTCAAAAAGACAGTACTTCATCAGTTAACTCTCCACACATCTCACCAGTGTAGTCTCAGTAAATCTGATGGTAAAAAGCTTTCCCAGATGCATGCTCTGATTCTGAGGTATTTGAATGTCATGTTCTTCATGGTAGTCTAAGAGTAATGTTGTAGATGTGATGGTTCAGTAATTATATGAGAAGCCAGGATTTTTTATGTTGGTATCTTTTATTGAACTATGTAGCTGGTAAAGCTTTTGCATGAAGAGCATTTTGTCTTACATTCAAACTCATCAACCCTGTGAGCCAGGCACTTTATTATGTCTGCCTTAAAATTCCAATGGAAGAAAGCAGGTAGTCCTTCTTAGCACACGTGGCACAGGTGCGCACAACAGGCTTTTTGGCATGGCTTTGGTTAGATATGTAGCAATGTGTGATTTTTTTTTTTTTTTTTTTTTTTTCTCCTTTGTAATCAGTATAGTGGTGCTGGCAAAAACCACTAGAGTGAACTCAACCTGTATCAGCTAAGCCATGCTTTTGTTGGTATATGCTGTTTGCAGTGGTGAGACTGAATTTACTGTCCAAAGCAGTGTTTTGTTGATACAGGCTGCATGCACATCCATTAGCACTTTGCAAGTGCGGTATACTAGCACAGAGATATCCTTAAAGCCTTTTCATTGATGTCCTGGACTTAACACCCCAGGCATGTCTTGAATGAGGGTGTCTTGAGCACTTCCTTTCTTGGTGTTCAGGGCCTTAGAGCTTGTCTAAACACTACTTTGGCTTTCATTTAACTAAGAAGGCCCTTTTCACTGGTTTTATATTGGTGCAACTGTTTCAGTTAGAGGCTTTTTTTTAAATTAAAATGATGCGCTGGTACAGCTGGTGTGGATGTAGTTTTATTGCTACAAAGTTTGTTTTATGCCAGTATAAGTGCCTCCCTAACAGAGTAACTGCATTCACACTAATCGGGTTGCACTCCTTAACTAAACTGTTAGAATATAAACAGCAAAGCTCACATGTAGTCAGATATGCAATAAAAAAAGGATATTGTAGTAAGGAAATTAGTACAAACTCCCGGTATAAATGCAGTTACATGGATATAATGGTCTTCATACTGGTCTGGTTTGTTTCCACCTGAAACACTCAAATGCGTGTAGAAGTTGTGTGTGCAGGCAAACACTTAAAGACAGAAAGAAGTAGGGAAACCAGCCTACTGGCTGTATACAAGAGGAAACTAACTCGTACCATTTATGAAATGAGAACTTGGCTAACAACTTAAATGGCAAGGATACTGGGAGCCACCCCCTCTATAAGTAACTAAGGACAGTGTTGTCCTAGTCGGCTGCTGTTGGTGGCTTTCTACTAAGTTTGTTCATTACTGTTCCTCAGTAGTATAATGGAACGTTTCAGAGTTTGAAAAGTTTTAGGTGTTGACTTTTACCTATGGGGGGCCAAATCTATAGGCCATACTATTGAGAAGTGAAATGGAGTATAGTGTCTCATGTCCTGGACCCTGATTTCAGTCCAGCCCCACATCAATAACGATTTAATCATGCTCATGTGAGGCTGTTCAGTATTTAGTGGGAACTAGGTTGATGGTCTCAATTAGTTCACGCCACAGCTAGCACTGCTCAGTATTTCCAGCAAAGGTCAAGGACTGAAGGGTTCTTGGAGATTCAGTTCCCAGTTTGCCACTCCTGCCAGCATAGCCCTGCAATCCACTGTTTTTGCTGTCAAAGGCCCCACTTAATTTGTTCTATTTGGACTCCATTTTCAAGAAGATTACATGACAAAATGTTTGACTGAACATGTGTCTAGGATATATGAATTAAAACCTTTCAGGAAGCCATCTGGCAAGACACTGTGCTTTGTCATTGCATCAGAACAGTGATCCAACTAGTTGAGGACCATGTCTTAGTGAGTGGCTGATACATGGTGCTGTAGTGGAAAATAATATCTTAACTCATCATGCACTCAGCTGCTTGTACAGTGCCATGCAAGGGGAGGAAGAGTTCAGGACCCTTCTGATCATCTCGCCCTTGAGGCACTAGACTTCGTTATCCCCACAGAGCTGGAAATCAATTTATCAAAACGTCTTGCACTTGCACGGTTGCACTGGTCTCCTCCCTATCTTCCTTCTGATTGATAAGTTCTAGAGCGTGCCTGACTTGCCACCCTGGAGTGATTTTTTTTATTTTTTTTTTTTTTTTTTGCAATCTGCTGCCCATATTCTTAAAGTTTAGAATTGTCAGTCTTAATTTTTTCTTTTTGGAGCCTTGTCATTCCTGTCCAGTCAAACCAAGAATCTCACCTTCCCAGATAGAAGCATGATTAGATTGAGTCATAAAGACTCTCCTAAAGAAAGTTGGTACAGAAGCAATTTTGTGCTAGTGAATGACTGACAGCAGTAAGAAGGGAACAAGGCCAGTCAGTTCTCAGCAACTTTAACATCAGAAAGATTATCTAATGCTAATTGTGGGTGAATATAATGGTATGGACAGATTCCACTAGAAACATAAGAATTGTCCTGCATATATGCTGTAGATTGCCAGACAACTGTTGATTGGATGCATGTGCATTTAGTAATGGTACAGGTTGGAATTAGAACCAAAATGTATGGGTCTCTTTCTGTTTGCCTTCCTTGAGCAATTTAAGGACATCATAGATATGTGTGAGTTTTGTTTGTTTGTTTGTTTTTAAATATATCCTACCCTCCATTTCCTGAGAGGACTTTAAAAGTACTTGCCATTTACTTATTATTTGAGATTTGGAGGAAGACTAGGGATTCACTAACTAAAATGGTGCCACAAACATTCAGTAGCAAAGTTAAGGGCTGGAAATGAAAAGTAGCAACTTTGTATCTAGCTAAAATAGCTTGGAAAATGAAGGAGGAGAGTGTAATCACTTAAAGTGCAGGGGTTTAGGTTGTAGCCGTGTTGGTCTAAGGACATCACTTAAAGTGGAAATTCTTCAGGTCCTGGGCTCTTTAAAGTCCATTGGCTATGGTGGTAACATTATCTAAGTTGGTCTCTGAGTGTGTTCCCTCATCAGGGCTTCTGAGCGCTATGTGAAAAAGTACAGCCATTCAGATTATTATACCCTGCTCATTGAGGGCCACTAGCTGGTCCATTCAGCTAAAAAGAGTACTTTTTACTGAACTGCTTCCTCAGACTCTTGGCAGTATCCCATGGAAGCACTGGCTTGGCCTAGCTTCCAGTTACATCCCTGTGTTGTGCCTCCTTTCCCCCCACCTCCCCAAGCAAAGATGAAACCTTCTGTAAACAGTGATAAACAGACATATTTTTACAAGCTTAGTGTCCACAATATCCCTCCAGGCATGAGTTCAGATGTACTTCACAATGCATAGAATGACAGGGGAAGGGAAAGTGTTCAACTGCAGTTCTTGATGCTGACCTCACGCTGTACGAAAGGTCATAGTCTGGGTTTTGAGGAAAAACTAGAGCATTTGGGGTGGGAAGGGAGGGGACTTTGGGGCGGGGGGCTGTTCTGGAGAACTGTCCATTAAGTGTTTGGGATTGAGGGGTGGGTGCAGAAGTAGAGGCCTGTGACCCACCCCTTTGTTCACAGCAACCAAGACAATGGGATTGTGAGGGTAGGCACTCCAATCAGGAGGCTCCAAATTGATTACATCTAGTCAAAGCATGAATTTCAGTGGCCCCTGACTTCTTAGCAGTGGGAATGTAGGGATGGTGATTGATTGGTCACCATCATAGTGAGCAGTCATTATGGTGATTAATCCCTTGGCTCCTTGATGATAATGTTCTGCATTGGCTTCTAGTAACTTGGCTGTTATCTAGTGCTCTTCATCTTCAGATCTCAAAGCACTTTACACAGGAGTTCTTCTTGGTAGTTTGCACTTCAGGCCTTGATTCCAGTTGCTCAAGTACTTGCACCTGTGAATACTTGGGGTGGGATTATGGAATGCATGCAGCTGTTTCAGGGTAGAAAGTGCCATGTACAGTCAAGTGAGAATCTGGAGGACTGCAGTCACTCCAGAGCTGCCTTGTAGTTTAGAAAAACACCTACTTTGTCAAATAATCTTAGAGGATTGGCCAACTTGATTTTCCAGCAAACTAGGTAAAGCCTCACTTTCCCAGCCTAGGGAGTTTGGCAGTTATGGTGGTTAATCTTCTCTCCTCAGTCTCTAGTAGGCTTCCAGCTCAGGTCACAAAAAAGTTCCTTAAAATTGTTGTGTTCTAAGAACCATATTCAGTCAGATTTGACCTTAAAGCTTTGTTTGGGGGGTGAAGGATCATCTTCAGTGGAATCTAATAGCAATAGCTGTGTTTCCTTATAACGTTCAAACTAGAATGAAAATGTTTTTAGTAGGCCATTCCCTACAGTATTTTCATAGAAACATTTCATCATTAGGCTTATCCATGCAAGAATCTGAAAATAAAATTGATTGGATTGTGCTCATTGTTGGCTAAGAAAAATGCAGGAGATAAATACCTCAAATATTTAAGGGAGTGATTTGCTTTTATTAGTTTAACACTTTTTTTTTCTTTAAAAACACTGACTGCCCCTTTAACGTGGTTTGGAGGCTGCAGTGCTGACTGAGCTGAAGAGAGGAGCAGTGAAGTAAATGAACATACCTGGCTGCCTATCAGCAAAGTTCACAAGTAGTATTGGTGTTTCCTGTTAATGAGCATGAATAGACTTTATGAGGTTAACATTGTTAGAGGTGGTACTAACTCTTTAGGATACCAGTTTCACCCCCCACTGTTTTTTATTGTTTGCTAATCATTTCACTTGTCAGGAGCCTCACAACTGGGGTGTACACTTCAGGTGGTCCTCTGGGACAACTACTATATGCAGTGGGGCAGTGGCAAAAACCGTTCAAAGGAAAAACAAGAGCTGTTGCATCAGTTTGAATAAGATAGTCTTCTGTGAAAGTTTCTGGGGTGGGAGGAGGCAGTTGTTCTGCTACTGTTGAGGAAAGCTGTGAAACGCCTTATGCACAGAACAAGTTTGCTGATTCCAGGGAAGGAAACATCATGGATGAGCTCAATAGAGGGCTATAAAAGGGTAGTGTGAATTCCAAAAAAAGCTAATTCAGTGGCCGTTGTTGACCTTTCTGTTTATGGGGCTTTCAGACTTCTGCAGTCATTGTTTTGTTTAGTTTGATGGCTAAATCCTTTGATCATGTAGAAATGCCCAGATCTGTGCAAGGGAAGGAAGTTAAAGATTTCAGATTTGCCATGATCGCTGTGTGTACATTTCTGAGTTCTGCTGCATGGTGCATGTGCTCTGGAGTGCAGAAGCGCAGCACACTAGCAGCCAGCTCCTGTTTAGTGGGGTAAGGTTTTGTCCTCCCCCACTCCCTTCTGCTAGGTGGTATGTGCGATGGCAATGAGATGAGTGTGTATTATGAATAAAAACTGGGTCAACTTGGTAGCATCTGAATCCTAGAATATGTATTCTCCTCCCCCACTCCCTTCTGCTAGGTGGTATGTGTGATGGCAATGAGATGAGTGTGTATTATGAATAAAACTGAGTTTATACGAAGACAGCAGCGTAGTTAAGATGGTGTTCTGGAACTCTAGAAACCTGAGATGTATTGAAAGCCTCTCCCATAGTTCATCCTTTTCCCTGCCCCCCAACCCTAACTTTGGGCAAGTCACCACATCTCCATGGCTCAGCATCCCTATCCCTACCTAGCATTTATTATGGCTTCACAGGGAAATCTGCGATGCATTTATAAATCTGACACCACCTCCACAATTGACTCCAACATCAGCAGAAATAATAACATCTAGATGGACCATGAAAACTGAACTCCCTACACCCTACAGATGTTAAATCTGCTTCAAGGTTGAGGTGTATTTGCTACCTGGTTTATATTCACTCAGAGAGTATGTGTTGATGCTACCAGCTTTGCATCTGCCCTGTGGATGAGGTACCCAGTCTGTTATGCTGGCTACACTAAGGGAATGTGCATACTCAAGTGGGGCTTATGTTGAGGCAGCTTAACCCTATGCTGTCTAGAAGGGAAGGAGGGATGGGCTTAGAAATTCTAGATTGGTTCCTACTCCAGATTTGCCTTTAAGACCTAGCATCAGAGAGGGAAAAGAGAGATTGTGTTTTCCCTTTCTTTCTCCTCCCCTTCGTCCCTCTCTCCCCTAACAGCTGTCAGGATACCAGCATAACTTGCCCATAACACTTTTGTCAGTGCTTAAGATGATCCTGAAACCTGGGGACAAAATGTAGCATGTAACTTCAGGCATAGATGTGAATAAGTAGCAGCAAAAGATGCTGAGGTAACTCTGTGACCAAATATCTCTTTCCTCCATCTCTGAAGGGTTCTGCTTGTTCAAATTTCTTGCAGGTGTGCTCTGTAAGGAAGAGCAGAATATGCATTGCTTGTGCATTAGTGCTGTGTGTTTCTGTTGCTGTAGAAACAGTACTTGCAGTAAACAGTTTGAGCTTTCTGTCCAGGGACTTTGAATCTCAGTGGAAAGTCTAGGAACTTTACTCAAACAAAGAAGCTGTATGAGATATGGTGAAGTAAAATCCACCACAAGTTTAAACTATATGGCAAGAGTTTGGGAGGCAAATATCCAGTGTAGTTAGCAGGAACTTCAAAAATAGGTCTCTCTAACACTTCAGCACAGGTGGTTAACCAGAGCTGCACCTCTACAGAGGTTAGGGTAGCTCTAGAGCATGATAAGTGTTACCTTTTTGTGCTGTAGTGGAGCAAGGTGCAGACAGTTTTTACTCAAGTGTAGCTAGGAGAGGTCAGGTCAGGAGTGCAGTTATATCATTGACCTCTCTGAGCCACACTGCACTGAAAACTGCCTGCACCTAGTTTTCACTAACATTTTACAGTGTGATTAGTTAACATACATTAGCTATCACCTTGTTTAAAAACAAAAAAAAAACACCTGTGGAGAGGAGGACATAGCTCCAGAGAGAGTAATAATTGCCTGTGGCTTTTATCAGTTCTGCTTCTCGGGACTGGGAACAGACTGAAGAAATTATAGTTCTTAGCAGTCAGTGTCTTGAAAGTTTGGGTGAGGAGGCAGCCTGGTAGAAGGCCATAGATGAAGGATCAGGAACTTGCTGGATGGGACTGTTGCCTACAACAAGTCTGTCTCTAGTGGGTTATGGAATAGAGAAAATCCCACACAATTTACTGATTTGTTTTGACGCACTGGCTGGGGGAGTAGTTAGCTGATTGCACGATTTCACAATGATTACACACTTAATTCATACAACACAATTTTATTTTAAAATTCTTTGCTACGTATAACACTGCTTAGCTTTAAGAAACACCACAAACATTAAGAACACAATAATTACATATATCAGAAACAATGCTCCAAATGCACTTCCTTCCCAAACAATGCTATAAGGATTAGTGTTACAAAAACAACTACAATTACAACTAAAAGTTAAATTTGAATCAATACTATTATTTTTCATAATATACTTACAATCCTAGAATTCCGAGAAGCCAAATACCAAAATATGGTTTCATTCCTCAGTAGTACGATTTAATGGGTTGGCCTCAGTAGTACGGTTCAATGGGCTCGCCTCAGCAATACGATTCAATAGGCTGGCCTCAGCAGTGATAGGACTAAGTCCCCTTCCTTCAGTCCCTTTCAGGTGCTCTGCGGCTTCAGCGTGAACTAAGAGATTTGTGTTCACGGAGAGGGTGGGGCAGGGGATCAGTCTGATCCGGGCTACACTTGCGATTCTTCCTTCGTTGTTCTGCAAGTGAAGTCGCCTCCAAATTGGGACAGTAAATTACAGTTTTTATTGAGCGAGCTGCCATCAGTGGGCTCCTCCTACTCAACTTGTCATTACTCCCAAATTTGGGCTCGGATCTTACTCAACAGATTCTTTTGCCTTTGTTGAGCATTTTAAATTACTTTTGGGGAGACTTCCATATCACTGTAAATGCCCTTTTCTTACCAATTTGGTTAAAAGGCCCTAGGCTTTGATCTCTCGGAATTCAGGATATTTGAAAATTTAAATTAAGCGAAGTCAGGACATTTTGCACGTAGTTCCAAAACAATGAGCTAGATAAGGAGATAAATCCTATCTTCTTCCTGAAACTGGCTAATGGGCAACCTTTACAAACATTCAAACTATTTCATTCAATATGACAGTCCTGATTTGCCCTACCTTCCTCAGTTCTCATGCACTCCCATGAAACTGCTTCCTGCTGCTGGTTTATTGGATGTGATCCTGGGAGTCAGAAGAGCTAGCATTGAAAGGCATTAGCAGCCAGAAGTAGAGAAGAGAGCTGCAAATGTAAAGTTTTTTTAATCCAATCCTCAAGCTACACTAGCATATGCACCTGTTTTCAGGTACATTACAAATGCTCATTAATTTTTCTTGTACTTTTCTGAAGGAGCAAAGGGAAGCGCTTTCTGTATATCATCTAGCACTGGGAGGAACTATGGCATCTGTCGGATACTGCATTAATACCCTGTACAATACAGTGAAAAGGAACTTCCCCTTCAGAGACAGTGTGTAATTAGCCATCTTCCATGCAATGTGAATTGGATAAGGAGACCTGAGGACATGTCTGTACTGCCTCCCTGCTAAACTCAGGATGCTGTTTTGAATTGAGCCCCATCTACTTACTCCCGTCCCACATGTGCCCGAGTCCAATATTTATACAGAGTTTATTAGTGTAGAAGGGACCTGCTGGGATATGCACCCAGAAGCCTTCTAAGTCTTCTATTCAGCTTGATTTTGGTATGCATGGAGTTGCAAGTTAGTGAGAGGGACTTGTCTCTTGACAACAGTTCCAAGCTCAGCTGGGACGTGATATAGATATGTTCACTTCAGCATTCCTTCTCATAATAAAATGAATCCTAGTTCCCTTTAACCACAGTGGTGAGAACCTTGGGGTCTCTTGCCTAAAGAGTAACATTGACTCAGCAGAAACAGCAGCACTAACCCAAATTCTCTCCATCCTTTTGATACCTGTCCACATGCTGTCCTAATCCAACTTCAATTTAGTTCCTGTGATGAGACAAATTCAGTGTGGTGAGATGACTACAGACTTCCACTGAGTTCTTAGTATGTCAGTGCCTTATGAGTACAGGTCCCAATTAATGCCAGTTTCAGTTTAAGTGCAGACTATTCCCCATGGGAGGATGTGATGTACAGAGTATGGGACTGCAGATTTTGCAATCCACCCATATAAAAGAACTTAATGAAGTCAAAGCAGCCATTAGTTGTCAAGCACATGTGTTGTTGTTGGGTTTTTTTAATTCCCTTCCTAGTTTGCTCAGAGAAGTTTATATTTTCAATCTCTAGTTACACTCCTACCTAATGAAAAAACCTGACAAAATTGCCTCCTGTTAATCACCATTGTGCGGGCCGGGAGCGACCCAGGCCCTTTTCCGTGCTGCACGCGGGCTGTGGCCAGCAGCCCGGGCACACTGGATCGGAGAGGGAGGGCGACGAGCTGGAATTAGGCACAGACGCTTAATGGTAGATTTAAAGATTGTTTACTTACACCAGAGATGGTAGTGGTGCAGGCCGGAAAACTTGCTTGAGTTGCGGTTACAGACACAGACAACATGGACGGTCGTGTGGAGTTTGCTAGGCTCCACGGAACAGAGCTCCGGATGCTCTGGGTGAGCGCGCCACCAAAATCGGACTCGTAGATACGTCTTATAAATTCTTTCCGCTCGAAGACGGGAAGAGGTGGGCGATGGATCAGGTCGCCAAGCTCCTCTGAATCTCACACAGGGTCTCTCTTACCCTGCCGTGTATCCAGAGTCCCCATGAGATGGATGTGGAGTCCTCTTTGGCTTGGGCGGAAACTGCTCAAGCCTCTTATACAGCTAACAGGCCAGTCGTTAGCCGCCACGTGGGAATAATTTAAAACTAGCCAATAGCGGGGAACGAATTTGCATACGGGTGGCGGGAACTCTTTTGCACCATGCATTTCTCTTGCAACTTGAGCAATGCACCCTGCAAAAGAAGCTGCAAATAGGCGGGAAACTCGTCCCTGCACCGGGGTTCTCCTCTGCAATAGGAAACTCTCCCGTGCAATGAAGTTGCAACCTGGCGGGGATAATTCTGGTGCTGAAGCACACACAAAATCATGCCTTTGGGTCATGACAACCATCAAGTAGGCAGTGCATGTGCTGGAAAACTTTAGAAAGGAGAATCTTTGTCATATCTACTTTGGAAGAATGGAGTCTTAAAATCAAAGAGTCTCTTGTAATAGACTGCAAGCACCTGGGAGAATTTTTGCATTTTGAAACTTTTATCATAGGATTGTAAGAAAGCAGGGCTAGAAGGGGCCTCACAAGGTTATCTAGCCCAACCTCCTGCCCAAGGCAGGATTGTCCTTGACTATACCATCCCAGCCTAGTGTGTCTATTTTTTTCTTGAAAACTTTCAAGGATGAAGATTCCATAGTTCTTCTAAGTAGCCAGTTCCGATGTTTGTCCACACTTGGTCAGAAAATTCTTCCTAATCTCCTGCCTAAATTTCCCCTGCTGAAGCTTGAGACCATTTCCTCCAGTCTTGTCCCCTGCAGCCATGGAGAAAGCCCATCTCCTTCCTCTCTCTAATTACCCTTCAAGTACTGTTACCAAATCTCCCTTCAGTCTTTTCTTCTCCAGACTAAGTAATTCTAGCTCTTTCAGCCTTTCCTCATAAGTCATGCTTCCCAGACCCCTTAATAATTTTTGTTGCTCTGTGCTAGATTCTTTCCAAACTGTCCTAATCTTTCTTCAAGTGTGGGATCCAAAACTGGACACGGTACTCCAGATGAGGCTTTGTCAGTGCTAAACAGGGTGGAAGAATAATTTCCCTTAACTTGCAAGTTACACTCTTGTTAATACAACCCAGCATACTGTTGATTTTTTCTGCAAGCAGAGCACGCTGTTGGCTCGTATTCTGCTTGTGGGCTACTGCAGGGGTGGGCAAAATGCGGCCCACGGGCCAGATGCGACCCGCCAAGCCATTCTATCCGGCCCACAGGGCCCCTAAACAGTTTAGAAAATGAATATTAATCTGCCCTGGGCTGCCTGTCATGCGGCCCTCAATGGCTTGCCAAAACTCAGTAAGCAGCCCTCCATCCAAAATAATTGCCCACCCCTTGTCTACTGTAAGGCCCAAATCCTTCTTTGCAGTACTGCAGCTTAGCCAGCCATTCCCCAGTCTGTATTTGTGCAGGCAGTTATTCCATCCCAAGTGCAGGACTGTGCACTTGTCCCTGTTGGATCTCATCTGTTTGATTGTAGACCATTTTTCCAGTCTATTCAAGTCATTCTGAATCCTAGCCCTACCCTCCAGAGCGCAACTGTACCCAACTGGTGTTGTATGCAAATTTGCTCAGTATGCACTTGATCCCATCATCCAAATAATCAATAAAGATATTAAACAATACTGGACCCAGGACAGATCCCTGGGGAACCTCCCTTCATTCTTTCTCCCCAACCAGACATTGATGGTATTCATTAAGTGTGATGATCCAACCAGTTGCGGATCCACTTTGCAATACTTCCATCCAGTCTGTAATTGCTTAGTTTATTAATGAGTGTCATAGGAGATAGTGTCAAAAATGTTGCTAAAGTCAAGGCATATCACATTCATGGCCCTCATCCCATCGATAGAGCCTGTCTCACCTTAACATAGAAGGAAATCAGGCTCAGGCATAACTTGCTCTTGGTGAATCCATGCTGGCCCTTCTGGTTGCCTTTTTCTCCTCTAGGTGCTTCACAGTAAACTCCTTGAGGGCCAGTTCTGTTATCTTTCCAGGTATAGAGGTCAGAGTGACTGGTCTATAATTCCCCAGGTTTTCCTTCTTCCCTTTCTTAAAGAGGACCATATTTGCCCTTTTTCAATCATTTGGGACCGCACGCATCCTCCATGAGTTCTCAAAGAAGATACCCGATGGCTCTAAAATTACCTCATCCAACTCGTTTAGGGTACATCCCATCAGGCCTGTTGACTTAGAGACATCTAGCTTCTCTAACCTGTTCTGCTTCTGCTCAGAACTGTTTATCTCCTCTATCTTTGCTACCAACTGCACCCATTATCTGGTAGCTGCCTCTATTTGTGAAGACAGAAGTAAAAATAGGCATTAAATACTTTAGCCATCTCTGCATCATCTGTAACTAGATTGCCTTCTGTAAAGGACCTGTGGTTTCTCTGGTTTTCCTCTTGCTTTTGACATAATTATAGAGAATCCCTTTTTGTTGCCTTTTATGTTCCTTGCCAGCTGCATTTCAGATTGTGCTTTGGCCTTCCTAATCTCCCTGCATGCCCACTTTGATACTCTTACACACTTCCCTAGTCCTGTAACTAAATTTCCACTTTTAATAGGATTCCTTTTTGAGTTTCAACTAATTGAAGATATTGCTGTCTAACCAGGGTGGCTTCTTCTTGCACTTCCCATTATTCCATCACCTTGGGATAAGTTGATCCTGTGCTCTTAAAAGAGCCTTCTTTAAAGTACAGCCAGATCTCCTGGACTCCATTTCCCATCAGACTTGCTTCCCTGGGCATGTTTCCCAGCAGTTCCCTCAGTTTGTTAAACTCTCCTTTTTCTGAGGTTCCGTGTCCTTATTCTGCTGCCGTCCTTCCTACCTCTCCTTAGGATCTTGAATCTTATTCTTTCATGGTCACTGTCACCCAGGTTACCTTTCACTTTTGCATTCTCAACCAATTCCTCCTTGTTTGTAAGCAGTAAGTCAATAAGAGCTTCCCCCACTTGACCTCTCTGCCATCTCTATCAAAAAAATATCCCCATCACACTCTTGCAGAAGACCTTCTTTAAGCTCTATTGGAACCCGTGCTTCAGCATGCTGTTTCTCATGTACAGATTTGTTTACTACCCTCAGACGGCTTTGCCTGGGAAAACGAAGGTTGAGGTGTGTTACTGGATGAAGCTTGTTACATTAGCTGCCCTGAGCTGACTTCCCTCAGTAACTTAAACTCCTATGAATGTCAGAAGAATTGGCTTTTGCAGAGGTTGTAGAATTGCAAAGGAGAGGGTCTTTGTTCAGACACACAACACTTCAATAACAGAAAAGGGAGTAGGTTACACTTATGTTAACTCCCTTGCTTTAGTCTTCCTATTTGCTACTTCCTTACTTGTGAGATTGATGGTCCCAAGGCAAAATGTTTCAAAAGTGACCAGCCAGCTGGGAAATAGGTGATGTTAGAAAAAGGTGTGAAATGCATTGCAGCTAGCAGCAGGTGCACAGGATGATGGGGAGCTCTGTTCTTGTATTAGAGCAGCAGCAGCCAAAAGCTGGTTTGTGACCTGGTCAAAAATTCAGCCTGGATGTCTAGGGTTAACCCTCTCACCTGTCAGCATATGCTCTAGAAGTAGTTTATTGGAGTCTTCCTCAGCCATCGGGTACTGAAAAAACAGACCTGGCTTTCTCAGCCACCCTTGAATTTTCCAACAGCTCCATGGTGTTTATCTGTTAAACAACCAAAAGTACAAACCAAATGCTCTGCTCACTTGCTCTGAAACCCTGCCAGCTCTGCTCGTGATAGGAATCCCTCCTGGAACTTTAAACCCTGGAAGGTCTCCAGGTTCTAATGAGTCCTGCTAACTCACAAGCCTGGTGCACAAGCCTGTCCTAGTCTGGATAAACACCCAAAGTGTGACCTGCTTGCTTTAGCTTATAGTTAGCTTGGTGGGGGGAATACTAAGGCAAAATCTGCTACATTTATTCTGGGGCTCCCTTTGCAAAACCTACTAGCACCTGAACAGGTTTAGTATGGCTGTTTCTCTAACGATCTCCTTTAGGGTATGGGGTGTTCAGTGCTGCTAAAATTAGCCACCTGTAAGTTTGTCCCTGTGTCAGGCTGCCCTCCAGGGTAAGAACAACATTCAGATATATGCAGTAGTTGGCAGGGTGTCCTGAGTTCCTGATGTGATGGACTGTGAAACTTCCCCCCACGCGCACACACGTGCACACACACTTTTTCCCCTTGATTCCTTGTGCTTTTCCAAGCTCGATAGTGATATCACAGTGCTGCTGTATTAATTCCATTGTAGTTCCAGGTATTTTGGTTATATGGTAAAACCAGGGTAGTGGTATCGATGTTACACACTGTTCAGTTGCAGGTCCTTTGAGCAGTCCTTTACAGGGAAAGGATAGAAAAGCATGCACCTTGCAGAGTTGGGTGAAAGTATCCTAGTAGCCAGAGAGGAAAAAGAAACAGTGATGGCATACAGGAAAAGTGGATCTGAAATTATAAAAGTATTGAAGAGGAAAAGAATGAAAACAATGCAAGGCTACTGTACCCGTTGCTGCCAAAAGCAGAGGTGCAAGAAATGGCACTAATTTGGCTTTATAAAGCAAGTCCTTGTGATCCAGGAGCCCTGGTTGGAGGTAGAGTATGGCTGTTCGAGGGAGGGATGAAGGAGGAAAAATATTGTGGTTTAGGTGAGCTAAGGCTCAAGAGATCTGGGGGTCCTTACTATCACAGACTTTGTGTGCAGCTATGAGTTAGTCTCTTAATCTCTGTGCTTCAGTTCCCAATTGTATAGAAGAGGATTCTTCCTAGGGATAAGGGGAAGGCACATTTACATGTGTATGTCAGAGCATTTGAGCAAGTCAGGTTCAGGTCTGAGAACCCCCATAGCAAATCTGTAGCTACTTAATCAAGGCCTGACTGTTTCTTCAGTTGTCTGTTTGTGACCAGCCCAAGTAGCACTGACAGAACACACGGCTGGTCAGGCAGCTGCTCCGGGGCTGGGGCCAGGATCTTGTGGTGGTGACAGCATGATCCCGAGACAGGAAAGAGCCACAATCCACTGCCTGCATACCCCACACAGGGGCATGTAGGCAGCAGATCTCAGTTCTGCCCTGCTGCCCGCATACCCAGGCAGGCAGGGGCATGGAGGCAGTAGATCACAGCTTGTCCTGGCTCCGGAGCAGCTCCCTGCCCAGCTGCACCAGCGTCGCTTGGGCCGGTTTCCATGGAAACCCTGGCCCCGCACTGTCATGGCCCTGCTGCTCCTGGGGTCCATCTCAATGCAAACTGGTGGTAGCCACACAGGCAGGGGCTGGTGGGAAATGAAGTTTGGCTGCCGGCTGGATCTGCCTTATGCCCACCCCTGCTCTAAAGTGTGAGAGTTCCAAACCGGGATTCAGGCATTTTTATGTGGCTGGTTAAAAATTGATACTTAAGGCTAGTTTAAGTGAAGAGTAGAGACATGCCCAGAGCAGAGCACAGGTTTAATTTGCAAGTTGAGGAGATGTACAGGGTGCTAGCCTATTACAATGAAGTGAACATGGCAAGAGGTAGATGGGGATGTCAGCCTTGAACTATTCACTGTGTAGTTACAGGTGGAGCTTTATAAATACATAGACAGTGAGGTTTTATTCGTTTATTTGATTTATATGCTGCTGTCTTGGAGGCTGGAGATGTAATGGTAAGCTCTGAAGGAGGGAGCTCAGAAAAGTCAGTAAGTGTTCTTTTGAAGGAAAAATGTTTGATTCAGAAGAATGTAGAGGCTGAGTCTACATATGATATGTTGTCTGACACCATAACTATGGTATCAGAGTCCTTTAGCATAGAGGCAGCTTTTGTTGGTAGAAATCCCTGCATGACACACAATTACCTGGCAGAGCAGCGCTCATGCTGGTGGTTTCGGTATGCCAGGGCACGATCCTTTCACTCTCTCGTGCCAGCAGAACTGTACTGGATACTCTACAGTGTAGACAAGGTCTGTGTGTCCATGTTGGAAATAGGGAGATTATAAGTAAAAAGCTTGTGGAGAGTGTTGAACCAGGGGACCAATTCTGAATTGAATGTCATAATAGATTATCTAGGGAATTGACCTGGGAGGGGGAAGTGTGGCATGCTCCTGCTTGCCAGAATGCAGAGCACCTGATCTTACCAATCTAGGTTCCCTGAAGTTTTAAAAGTAGAGGATATTAGGAAGGTCATATAGGGGATTGCAACAGACAAAGCAGGAAGTGACTAAAGCTTTGTGGTGTTCAGCGGTTTCATTCCTAAAATATGTGAGGTTGCTTGAGCAAAAGGCCAGCTTGGTCTGTATTTAAATATGACCTTGTATAAAAACGGTGGGGCAGGGGGGAAATCTCCATACCTTGTATCCATCTGAATCACCAGTTCCATTCCTCATTTGAGATGGGTTTAAGTCCAGGGAAACAAAAGTAGCTTGAAAAGGCAGGTGTTGAAAGCAAAAAGTTCCTATTGTTAGCTTAGCCCAGTGATTCTCAACTGAGGTGCTGAGAGACCTGTTCAAAGGTGCTGCAGTGTAGGTGCCCTACTAAGACCAAGTGGAACTGCCTCCTGCACAGCCAGATTGGGAAGGACTGTGTTTCTAAGCATGCACTCCTTCCTACTTCAGAGTTATCCAGTAAGCTTAAAGCAGGCAGGAGCAAGCTCTTGTGCCACAGCCCATCCCATTCCAGCCCTGCAGAGCCTCTCTCAGAAAAGAGGTGCACAGAGTAGGTAGAACTGTCCTGGAAACAGGTGCAGAGGAGGAAGTGAGGGGCCACATAAAGGAGGACTGTGTCAAGAGCAGGTACTCCTGCCTGCTTCAGGCTTACCTGGTTGTGCACAAGGTGCATGGGGAAGTTCTACTTGGCTGCTGTGGCAGGACCCCTGTTGAGAACCACTGAAGTAAAGTGAGGCAGCACCAGTGTTTCTCACTGGGGTGCCACCAACTTTAAAAAAGTGTTATGGTGGGATGCCCTGAATCTAAAATGGTTGAGACCAGTGGCTTATCTTGCCATCCCTAGGAAGTCTAGATGGCAGGTAGAAGGATCAGCTCAAGAAGGGGGGGTGCTTCAGAGTTGTTTTCAATGCAGAAACAATTGCCATGCTCTTCATTTCCTGTATTGTAGATGGATTTCACCCAGTAGAGCCAGGCACAAACAGTGAAGGCCAAATATATTAGATGAGAATCCCTGATTTGTGAGTTTCATAGATGTTAGGGTCGGAAGGGACCACAACAGATCATCGAGTCCAACCCCCTGCACAGGCAGGAAAGACATTCCAGATTTTGGGCACTCTAACTGTGAAGAAGTTCTTCCTAATGTCCAGTCTAAATCTGCTCTCTGCTAGCTTGTGGCCATTATTTCTTGTAACCCCCGGGGGCGCCTTTGTGAATAAATACTCACCAATTCCCTTCTGTGCCCCCGTGATGAACTTATAGGCAGCCACAAGGTCCCCTCTCAGTCTTCTCTTGCGGAGGCTGAAGAGGTCCAGTTTCTCTAGTCTCTCCTCGTAGGGCTTGGTCTGCAGGCCCTTAATCATACGAGTGGCCCTTCTCTGGACCCTCTCCAGGTTATCCGCATCCCTCTTGAAGTACGGCGCCCAGAATTGCACGCAGTACTCCAACTGCAATCTGACCAGCGCCCGATAGAGGGGAAGTATCATCTCTTTGGATCTATTCATCATGCATCTGCTGATGCACGATAAAGTGCCATTAGCTTTTTTGATGGCTTTGTCACA
>NW_005842710.1:221467-222350 GCF_000455745.1 Alligator sinensis
ATGACTCTCTGGGTGCGACCCTCTAGCCAATTCGCCACCCACCGGACTGTGTAGTCATCCAAGTCACCGCCTCTTAACTTGTTCACCAGTATGGGGTGGGATACCGTATCGAAGGCCTTCCTGAAGTCTAAGTATATGACATCCACCCCTCCTCCTGTGTCCAGGCGTTTCGTAACCTGGTCATAAAAAGAGACTAGATTGGTCAGGCACGATCTGCCTGCCACGAACCCGTGCTGGTTTCCCCTCAGCATAATTTGTCCTGCCAGGCTCTCGCATATGTGAGCCTTGATAATTTTTTCAAAGACTTTGCCAAGGATGGAGGTGAGACTGACTGGCCTATAGTTGCCCGGGTCCTCCTTCCTCCCCTTCTTGAAAATGGGGACCACATTGGCCCTTTTCCAGTCCTCCGGGACTTTGCCTGTGCGCCACGAGCGTTCAAATATTCCCACCAGTGGCTCTGCAATGATGTTGGCCAGTGCCTTCAGCACCCTCGGATGGAGCTCATCTGGGCCTGCCAACTTAAAGGCATCCAGTTCTTCCAAGTGACTCTGTACCTTCTCAGGGTCTACGCATGGTAGTCTGGCGCCTTGCTGCTGCCTCTCTACAACCCCAGTGAGAGAGTTGTCACGCCCCTCGCTTAGGAACACTGAGTCAAAGAACTTGTTGAGGAGTTCAGTCTTGTCCCCCCTGTCCGTCACCAATTGCTTCTCCCATTTAGTTCTGGGAGAATGAATAACTGCAGGGAGGTTTTGGCCCTCCAGATGTCCTAACATAGTGTGGGTTGTCATGGGCTCCTCTTCGGATCTTCATTGCATGAGCTTTCACTAGTATCAGCATTAGTGAGATCTTGCAGAGAACTAACATAACTGAAGCAGACCTTTAA
>NW_005842710.1:222365-224775 GCF_000455745.1 Alligator sinensis
CTGCTATAAGGTGCAAAATTCTCTCAAACACTGAGGTAGCAAGTATTTCACTGGGGATGAAATTTAGGTTTTGCTGTGATTGATGCATGGAGTCTGGTTGGGCTTTTGGCATACTTTATGCAACATTTGCAGAGGCAGCCTGCTCTGATATGAGGAATGTGGTATGGAGGATGTTTAGCAGGTGAGGGAAGCAGGGAACATTTCACTACTTGAAGTGTATGTTCAGAAGGAGTTGATCATCTACAGATCTGGAAGATGGCAGGGGGCTAGAGAGTTCCATCAGACATGAAGAGGTACAGCAGGACTGCTTTAATGGGTGAGTGGGTCTAGTTAGGTTGTGTAGCTTTGGAGGGTCCAGAAAGGACTGGACTGAGGTGGGTCAGAAGTTTCAGAAGCCCATATCTTCCCTATCTGTGCAATAGGTTGCAATGTGCCCCTCAACCATAAAGTCTGATTTTTTTTTTTTTTTCAGCTCATGACTTCACTCCTGTTGCACTGTGAGAGTGGACACTAGAAGGCTCCAAATAGCTTTGTATTATACCCAGTGCATAGGATAGTCTCATAGACATCGAGATTTGAGGTCTCGACTGTCTCATATGCTAGCAGTTCAAGCAAAGAAATAGTCTGGTAAGTTGTGCACTGGTGCCAGTACAAGCAGGGCCACAAAACTAAGTTGAAAATAGGGAGGGGAGCACAAGGATGAGATCTATAGGTACTCAGGACCCACCACAACAATCTCCTTGTTTGCCCCCTACCAGGATAGGCTGTAGATGCATATTGCTGGCTGGTCCTGTGAAGAAACTGAATGTCTGGACCGGTGGTTCTCAATGTTTTTGGACTCAAGGCAGCCTTCCATAACTTTTATGAATTAAGTCACACCCCATTTCAAAAAGTAGTTAATTCATTTCAGTGCTTACCTCCTTGCAGAGGGGCTACACAGGGGAGGCAGGGAAGTATCTTATCTCCTCACACTTCCTGCAGCAGCCTTCAAAGGATCTTGTGGCACCCTGACTGAGAGTCGCTCATCTAGATGGCTTTCCTACTATTGGAAGAGTCTGTGCAACCTTTACAAAGCATGTGTTGAAGGAGATATTTGAGCTTGTCAGCATCTTATGTCCCAGCTTTTCCTTATAGTTCCCTTGCTGTTGTCAGCCATTGGCCAGTTACTTAATTGTGTAACAATTATCTGGTTGGGCAAAATGAGTGTCAAAGTAGCAACAGAATGACAGTAGGTCTTACTTGCATGTCCTTCTGCATAAGGACTTTCAGGCTAAGGGGGACAAATGAGGAGGCCACTCTTCTGTTCTGCAGCCCTTATCTTAGAGGCATGGGGAATGGTATCCCAGATGATTGGCAGTTTAAAATCCCAGAGGAGAAGGTGAAGACCAAAAACTAGTGAACTGTTTTTTAATCATGCATCAGAGAGAGATGAAGAGACTACTGTAGAGAGCTGGCTATGATTCTTATAGACACAGTTTTGGTGGACCCTTAGAAATATTCAAGATTGCAGTGGTATAGTAATCAGAATCTTCCTTGCTCCCCAGCACTATTTGAATGTTGTCTTTCTCACCCTTGCAAGACAATAAAAGCACTGTGATACTGGCTTAGTATGAGTTTCCTGTAGCTGGTGCTATTTGTTTGTATTGTTGCAGTGGTTAAGAGCCCCAGCCACAGTCCAGGGGGCTCGTTGTGTTAGATGATGTATACATGCTGAACAGAAAGATTGTTTCTCTGCCCACGGGAACAAAAAGTCTCAGCATTGGGGTGCATAAAGCTATCTGTAGCTTACCTTATCAATTGAATATTACATTAGACTTTGGGATAGTCCTCTTATAAGTCCAATTTGTCTTACAGAGAAATGCCCTTTCATCAGTCCTCTGAGACTAGGATGCCTCTCGGCACCCTGGGAAACACCTCTTTACTAGTCAAAAGGGAAATGGGAGAATTTTACTGTGACCTATCTGAAAATACTGTGCGCCAGAAGGTAGAACTTTCTCATAAAAGGCTTTGATAAACATAGCACTTAAGCCTGGTTTAAACCTGAAAGTCTGTTAAACTGGTTTAAAGCTGCCTGGAATGGTTCAAAAGCATATCTGAAAAATCAGATATAAATATAGGGTTGTTTTTTTTTTTAAACCAGTTCACAATAAACCAGTCCAGGTCCAACATTACATGTGAACACCAAGCGTTGTGACAGGGTCTGGTAAGTCCTCCAGACATCCCACACTGCATCACATCTCACTCACACTCACCCACTGCTGCAACTGGCTTTTCTGGTATGCAGCTGGTGGGGGTCAAGGCCAGCCCTGCTCCCTGGAGGGCTGTTCCCTGCTCCTGGAAGGCAGCAGTGGCACTGGGTGGTGGCACTCCATCCCTACTGGGCCCCTCCCTCCCTTCCCCCCCCCTCCCC
>NW_005842710.1:224806-230183 GCF_000455745.1 Alligator sinensis
CCCTTAACCTCCAGCCACCCAAGTCAGGTAGGCACACTGCAGAGTTCAGTCAAACGTAAACTACTGAACTGTCATTCTTCTCTTCTTTAGAAGAGAAGAAAAAACAGAAAATCGATAGGTCACCCAGCCCCTGGGACCCCCAAAGGAGAGATGTAAGTACTTTTCCCTCCCACCCTGCTTGCCTGTGAGGCATGCTGGGCTGGGCACTCAGTCCCACCCACGGGTGTCAGAGCCACAGTACTTCAACACCTAAAGTGACCACTCCACTTGGAACACAAGGGCACTTGCATGAGTGGACACCTCTGGCCTGCAGCAGTTGTGAACTAATTTCCCATCAGTGACATTTTGAGAACAGGTCAGTTGTTATGTGTGTCCATACTCAAAGTCACAGTAGTGGTGCTGTAAGCAGGAGAAAAAGAGTGAATCAAAGAGCAAAAGTTCTGCTTTGATCACCTGGCAAATGTAGGTTCAGTTCTCTGTGTTGTAACTAACTTCAGTGTGTATTGTGACCATACTTATGCTTTGCACAGGCTAGTATTTGAGCCTACTCACAGATGGGTGGGGGGGAGGGAGTACCACAGTGCTCTACTTTAAACTTGGTGTGCTCTCATGCCAAGCCTTGTGCATGTCCAGAAGAGGCAGCACATTAGTTGCACCCAGCTTTCCCAACATCTGCAGAGATCCGGCACTTTAGTGCGGCGTTTTTGGTGCTTTTATCCAATAGCTAATTGAGTCAGCTTGAGCTAAAAGTGCCACAAAGCCCTGCTGAAGCACCCGATCTCTACAGGTGCTGCAGAGCTGGGAAGTAATGTGCTGCTGCTTCCCATAAAATGTGTGTGTGTGTTTGTTTTTTCCCATGTCTGTCAGCCTCTATAGTTACCCAGCTCAATATAATTAATACCTGAAGACTAACCAAGACAAACAATTGTATTACAGAATAACCTGCACTAGTCTCTTCCAGGCTTTCCTTTGATATAAAGTTACTACAGCCCACAGGAGACTACTACTTGGTTATAGTTGAACAGTATATAGCCTCCATGTGTACATATGTCATAAAATACTATTACTCTCAAGTCAGCTTGAGTTGAAGAAGTTCTTAGTCTGGGTTAGTTACCTTGACCTGCAAGCATCCCTTTAAATCCTAGGGTAGGTAAAACCTTGGTTTCCTTTCAGTTAACGTGTTCATTTCTGCATGAGTTGGGGCCATTCTGTATAAGTTTTGTAGGAATTAGCTTGCAAGAAATCTATTTTTTCCAGCATTCATGACTGTGCCTGCTTTAATCTCATGGTCTTTGTCAGTTTGTACTAGAAACTGCTTTGGCGGATATTAGCAGAGATCTTTTTCTATTGAGCAATTTGGGAAGAAAAGCTTATAGGCATAGCTGGGAACCAGTGATTCAACTGGACCTGGATAGACTGCAGTCCACGGCCTTATCTGCAGTTTGCCACCCTCCTCCTGGTCTGTGTTCTGGCATGGGCCACAGTCTGCAGAGCTCAGCATGCTGTACTTCAGTGCACACATCCTCTGGTCAGATTAATATATAGAGATTTGCGTGCTGACATCTGTAGCCATAATGCTTTATTTAAAGGGATACCATCAACCATGTAACACTTAAAGTTACTCTAATCTAGAGCTGCAGGGGAGGTTTCCTCTTTGGTTCGTGCATTTGCCTGCTCTTGTGTCGTTGGCTTCGCTGGAGTCTGCTAGTGAGGAATAAACTAACTGAAAGGCTACCCTCAAACCCTGGTTGTTAAAGTCACCAGAAGCCACTGAAGCGTTGTCCATTCTACCTTTGCTGCTCAGTTGTTGTGGCTGCTGCTAGGAGCTTCTCCTGAAACTCGCTGGTCTAGACTCCAGTAGGATAGTGTTCCAAGCTGGAGAGGGCCTGAAGTCTACAGTAACAAGCAACTGAAAACATTACATCTCCTGCACTCTACTTCAGATTTTTATAAGAAAAAAGGCAAAAGTCTACATTTTTTTCCTCTGCAGCCAGGTCACCTTTAAAAACATTGCGTTAGGTTTTCCTGAGCACTCTCTTACTCTTCAGGCCATTATTTTAAGTCACCCCCCTCCTTCCATAACTCAGATGTGGTTGTCTGAGAAATACAGCTGTCCTGGCTGCTTTATGCCATCTTCAGAAGAGGGAATTAGCTCAACTGTAGGCAATAATTCAGTGGCATTTATGAGGAAACTGAAATTGTTTGGCTGGTGTTTGCTTTCACTGTGGGGTTGGGAGCACCAGTCAGGATCCTTAATATCTATAGATCTGCTACTTTCCCAGTGAGCAGAAGTTGAAATGTGCACTGTCTGAACTAGGGCTTGGTTTTTTGCAGCAGCTAGACTACAAATGCCCTTCCACTCCCTACTCTGGATATTGACTAATGCATTGGCTCTTCAGGAAAGTCCCAGATTTGTAGGACACTTGTATCCTGATAGGATGTTTGTCCTGTCTGGACAGATTTTAAACTTTTTCTGTAAAGGTTTTTCCTTTCCAAGGCTTGTGTATATGTGGGGTGGAGATGAGCTCAGGCACTTCAGTCATGCTCCTATCTGTGTGGAGTATAAGGCAGGGAGTGATCTCAAAGCCTGTTTTCCCAGAACGTGACTGAGAAAAAGATTTTATCTGATTAACCTTTGCTCTGGGAATTTTATTTTTGACCCTTCCTGGGGAGAAGAGCCAGTTCCCAAAGGGTATAGAGAAGCTGTGCTTTTTTTTTTATTCCCCTTTCACAGGAGGTGGCATGCTGTAAATGTGCATCTTGCACCATAGACGTGATGTGAAAAGCCAATCACTACAGTGTCTGTTATGACTCAGTTCAAGTTCTGGCAACCCCTCCAAATGGGAGACAGGTGGGGAGCAGGATCACAGACTTATCATTCAGGGTAGGGTTGAATAGTTAAATATTTTGAATAGAGGCATATGCAAAAAGTACAGCACTGCTTGGCAGTGGCCTTCTTGCCAGGAAACTTCCAAAATCTTTTAGCAATAATGCAGCTGCTTTGATGCATCATTTAAAAACTTCCTAATGTGCATTAACCACTAGTGGTTAGTATTGCGTGTAGGGCTGGAAGAGGTAGGCTTAAAGCAAATCTTTGCAAATATACATAAAAGCGAATGTATTTTGCAAGGCAAGAAACATTACTTGTTGACAAACCCTGGATTTAGCACTACAAATGCTGTCACAGTTCTCAATCTTTGTCCAAGACTATGTAATATGAGACCCTTATCTGCTTCAACTGTATAAATTGAAATGTGTGGCATGCAGAACAGCACACACAATGGTAATTTGTTCATAGATTTTTAGGTTTATCTTCTCTGAGGGCTTATATGATATAGGCCACAAACTTCTCCAATAACATTTTTGATAAACCTATTGCTCTACATAACCGAGAGAGAGATCCAGTATTGATTTTAAGTCAGGGTGAATTTTAGGAAGTTAGACTATTGGTCTTGTACAGTACTGGTATAACATGCGTGGTATAATGTTTAATAGCAACAGAAGTCACTGTGAGTGAGCAGAACTGTTCATAGTAGGTGCTCTTCCCAGTAATGAGTGTGCAAAAATGGAGCAGAGCTTTCTTTCATTTTTTTATTTCACATAGCTAAAGACATGATGGACTTCAGCAAAGTTTGTCCTAAAACAGGGGTGGGCAAAATGTGGCCCGCGGGCCAGATGCAGCCCACCAGGCCATTCTATCTGGCCCGCGGGGCCCCTAAAAAATCGAGAAAGTTAATATTTATCTGCCCCTGGCTGCCTGTCATATGGCCCTCGATAGCTTGCCAAACTCAGTAAGCAGCCCTCCACCCGAAATAATTGCCCGCTTCTGTCCTAAAATATCATTTACATAAAATAAAAACACTCTACTGCATTCTATACAAGTCTAGACTTTATTAAAGAATGTTATTAATATTTTTAGCATTTGTTAAAATGTGGCTTGACAGTCTTATAAACATGCATGAAGAAGTTTAAAATTGAGCCCTTAATCATCTTCAGCTCAAGTGAGTTAGAAAACTAAACTTGCTTTGGAAAATTTAATGAGGAAACATTTACTTTTATTCGCTACTTACAGGTTCCAACATGGCTTGTTGGAAAAAAATGTCCATGCCCATTTTTTGTTTCAACTTCTGTCAGCTTTTCTAAAAACCACACTAAGTTAATGAAGTATTAACAGTGGCTACAGTATAAATTTCTTTGCTGGCTTTGATGTTAGGAAACAAATTAGTAAATTGATCATGTTCTTCAAGGTGTTAGGTCAAGCTTGTAAATTACTTGCTAACAGAATCAGAATAATTCACTCTGAAACCAAAATGAGTGTCTGAACATCCTTTTGCTCTGGTTTCAATAAATTAGGAATTAGGGGTTGCATCTTAATTTTGAACCAGTACAGCATTCATATGTAAACAAGGACTGGTATAATAACCCTTGCCTCAGCTGCGTTCAGTCTAGATCAGAGCTGTCCAACTTCTGGATTCCAGGGAGCTAGCCACCTTGGTCCTCCCCCACAGCCAGTCCATTCCCTCCCCCCCACGTGTACAGCACACCCACTCCCCTCCCAGCTGCACACATTATGCAGGCAGCCCACCTGCAGGACACAGCATGGGCAACCTGGCTTCCTCCTTTGGGGAGTACATAGCCTGGCCCTCTCCTGCCCTCAGGAGCAGAGGCAAAAACCAGAAGCTGGAGGAGGGAAGGGGGAGCCTGGACACTGGCCAAGGCTGCCATTAATGCAGTGGGCAGTGACAGCCAGGCAGGAGCCTGTGGGCTGCATGTTAACTCTGTGGGCTGCCAGTTAAACAGCCCTGGTCTAGGTGGAACAAACTGGGTGAGGTGGGGAAGAGAGGCAGCATACTTCATCAGTGCCAAGTGCCATATTGTAGCTCTTTAAGCATTATGTTTTGTTTGCTTTGGCCTCTTAAATGGGGCCAGGGAATGAATTAAAACAGGGTGGGCAAAATACGGCCCATGAGGCCATTCTATCCGGCCTGCGGGGCCCCTAAAAAATTTAGAAAATAAATATTGATCTGTCTTTGGTTCCTGTCAAAAATGACAGGGGCCAGGGGCAGTAGGACCCAGGGGAAGCCCGGTGGGCTCCCACAACAGCAGGGTCTGCTCGTCCCTGCCCGCTAGACAAAAGCCCCAGGAGGGGCTTCTGGCCTGGGACCATGTGGCTGCACCACACCCCAAACTCAGGTAAGGGAGGACCCTGGGCAGGGAAGGAGCACAGGGAAAAGCGGCCTCTCACCCACTGCGTGTCTAGTGCTCCCTGCTCCAGCCACTCGCAGCCTGTGCAGGGCTGTCCTGAGCAGGCACAGACGACCTCACGTGGGCTGCGAGCGGCTGCCGAGCGCCGGCCACAGGGCAGGGGGGGGGCTGG
>NW_005842710.1:230196-244023 GCF_000455745.1 Alligator sinensis
CACCCTCCGCCCCCACCCCCCCACTTGACACACCAGGCAGTGCCGCCTCTGTGCTGCCCAGCTCATGAGCTCTGGGTGAGCAACAGTAACAAACACTGCCCAGCACAGCAAGTGGTGGGACTGCCGCTGCCGCATGCAGCCCCAATGGGCAAGCCCAGAGCCAACTCGGGGCCCAGGCTGGCAGCGGCTGCGGGTTACAAGCTGGTGCTGACCGTGGGTGGGGAAAAGCGGCCCCTCGCCTGCCCTGTGGCTGGTGCCCCACCCTGCAGCTGCTCGCAGCCTGTGTGGGGCTGCCTGTTCCTGCTCAGGACAGCCCCGCACCGGCTGCGAGTGGCTGCAGCAGGGAACACTGGCCATGGCGTAGGCGAGGGGCTGCTTTTCCCCACGCTCCACAACAGCTCGTTCCCTGCTGGCAAACAGGGTGTCGGGGCTGGGGGGTACTGGGAGTGAGCAGGCGCAGGAGCGTGGGGCCCACACCAGTGTCCAGGGCCAGCGCCAGCGGGGCCCAGAGCAAGGTGGCAGGGGTACAGGGTCCTGGGTGGCAGGGACTCTATGGAGCCAGGCCAGCTCTCCCCTCTTCCTGCTGGTGCAGCCCAGCCTGACTCCACAGACCCCTGCCAGCCTGTGCCCTGCTCTTGTCCCCACTGGTTCTGGCCCTGGGACATTGGTCCCAAGACATTGGGACATTGGTCCCAAGATGGTGACCAGGAGGCGGGGCACCTGTCAAGGCACGGGGCTACCCATGTGGCCCTCAACAGCTTGCCAAAACTGGGTCAACTTGGTAGCATCTGAATCCTAGAATATGTATTCTCCTCCCCCACTCCCTTCTGCTAGGTGGTATGTGTGATGGCAATGAGATGAGTGTGTATTATGAATAAAACTGAGTTTATACGAAGACAGCAGCGTAGTTAAGATGGTGTTCTGGAACTCTAGAAACCTGAGATGTATTGAAAGCCTCTCCCATAGTTCATCCTTTTCCCTGCCCCCCAACCCTAACTTTGGGCAAGTCACCACATCTCCATGGCTCAGCATCCCTATCCCTACCTAGTATTTATTATGGCTTCAGGGAAATCTGTGACACATTTATAAATCTGAAGAAGAATGGAGCTGGCAGTAGTGAGGGGTGGCATAGAACAAGGTTGGATCTCATTGTAAACTGTTCAGAGTCTAAATGGAAAGTCTTGCTGATGAGCACTGAAGTGATGGGGCTAATGAACCTGGAGCAGAAAGAGGGCCCCTGATTGTACTTCAGCTTGTGCTGCCTGCGCAGACTTCTGTGATTGAATGATCAGTGTTTTATAAATATCAAGCCTCACTTTGCCCCGGCCAACCTATCTCACCCATATCTATCTTGTTACCCAAATGTGTTATGACCCTTTGCTGGCAGATGTTCCTGTTTGAAGGAGCTTATATTGTGTCATCTTATCTGTAATGGCAGAAATGTCACCAGTAACTCACTAGGCCTCTGAGTTAGGGGTGCCATTTTTCCTGGATTAAATACAAGCTCTGTATGAAACAAGGTTCTGAAGTCTGTCTCTCCTTCACTCTTAAGGCTAAGTGAATGTTGGAAGGGTACATGCAGGAGATGTATCATCTCTCTGAAAAATAACTCCTTTCTTCTCTTGGAATTAAAAACGAGATCTATTTCTAAAGTACTTAAACAACTCTTGAGAGTTACAGAAACCCCATCCACCTACTTGCAGGGGTGTAGGTTGGTCTAATAAAAGATATCAAATTCACCCAAGGAACCTTGTCTGCCCATCCACCTACTTGGGTATTTTAAAAACTTGCTCTAGTATATCTGAGTTATGCTGATGCCAAAAGCATCCACCAACCCCTTCAGTTCTTAGCAGAAACACCTATTACAAAGTCCTGACCTAGATGCTGTCTTTGGTAGCAGTTACGGATGTGACGTTTTAAATCTGTTTGGTTTTCACAAAATAACCCCCTTTGTCTGCCCCCCTGATAAATTTTTAGCTTTCTAGTGAAAGCTAATTTAATGACATTTAAATGCATTAAATAAAAGTGTGTTTCTCCTGTTCCAATACAAAATACTAACGCACTTATAAAAACCCAAATAAAAACTGTTGAAAGCTGATTCCCCTTCCCTTGCATTGGTCCCATTTTTCTTGAACACTGTCCCATCCCTCCCCTGTGCTGACAACTAAAGAATGACCAACTTGTGCCTGCTAGTAGTCTGTCCACCTCTCTCTTCCCCCTTTTGGCCTGAGTGCAGGAGCTCCTAGGCAACAAGGAAATAGTTTGACAGTAGCAAGTTTAGAGGTGGTCAGAACAGCAATTGCATCTGGGACCTGATTACACCAATTGCTCTCTGATCAAAAGGGGTTGGGGAACAAATGTGTGCCAGGTAACCAGGGGACATATGCCCCAGATTAATACTAAGCTAGTTGCTACTCTTGGTTGGGAATGGTGGCATCTTTGTTTGTGGTGTAATGGAGGCCATAAATAAGTCCCCCCTCAAATCATTGGCTTAACTGTTTGTTGTAAAACTAAATTGCATCTTCCAGAAAGGCATCAGAGCTGAGGTTATTGCAACAGCTGGGAAAATGAGCTGGTTGTACCACACTGTATGCAGCTATTCTCATCTTCCTGTTTGTTCTGTCCACAGCGTGGGACGATGAGACGGCGCTATGAAGATGATGGCATCTCAGATGATGAAATCGAAGGAAAGAGGACGTTTGACCTGGAGGAGAAACTCTCCACCAATAAATTCAACTCCACCTTTGTCGTCTTCATGGAAGGCAAAGGTTGGTTCCCCTTCCCTTGGTAGTTTTTTTTACTCCCACCCAGAGTCCTGTCTAGTTTATGAAGCCACTAAAATTATGGGGGGAAACATGCCTGCAAATAGACCATATGGTCAGTGTTTTCTGAGGGCCCTTGCTTGGTAGGGCAGACTAACTACTTCTCTAGCAGAGTATTAATATCAACTCTGATATTATGGAGGGAAGCTTCATGGGAGAAAGCTCAGGAGTCTGTTCAGCTGCAAGCTAGATTGGAAGTATTAGGTAAATGTATTTGCAGCTAAACATGTTCTTTTGTAATTGAACGGATTGCTTCTTGGTGTCCTATCTCTTCCCTCCCCCAGCTCCTTCAAGCTCTGGTTCAGACTTTCTTATTTCCTTTTGTCCTGTTTTTATTCTTCTCTAAGGTATTCTGCTTGCTCAGCAGTAAGGGGCCAAGTAAATAGTTGGGGGGAGCAAATATGTGAGGTTGACCTAGGTAAAAAGGGAACATGTAAGCTTTGCATGGCATATCTGTGATCATACAACTGCTCTGTATGTAGCACTGGAGGGAGTGGAAGTGATTTTTCTTGAGTCTTCTCTTGCTTCACTGAGTTTGTTTGGGGAATGAGAGTAACAAAGCCTTATTCCTTTGCTTGCCTGACCCAGCTGGTGGAACCAACATATCCTGTCCTGCTTGTCTGCATGGCCTGTGTCTGTGGCAGGCTGTATACAGCTGATTAGAGCACTGGAGCAAACCAAATTCAAACATTTCTGGGGTGGCTGCTTAAGCCCTCTCTTTGCTATATTCCTCCTTCACTGGCTGTACCCCCAGTATCTCCTTAGCGATCTCCCCCTAACAATTACTCACTCTTGTCTTTTATCCCAATGGCAGACTTCACGGTTGAATACATCCAGCGGGGTGGACTGAGAGATCCTCTGATTTTTAAAAACTCTGAAGGCCTTGGAATAAAGTAAGTAGCAGGGTCGGGGAGGTGACTCCAGCCTAGGGGGTCACTGCACTGCCTGGACTAGGGAAGCTGTAGCAGGATCCCCCAAGTGCCTTCCTCAGAGTAGTATTTTCCTTCCTCTTCACCTCCTAATTTTGTGGGTGGGTGGTGGTCTTGGGAGTGCATAGTTCAGAATCTGTTTTGCTACTTACACCCAAGCCACGGGGATCAAATCCTGGTAGTAAGGCTGAGTGCATTTTACTGTGCTATTGGGATATAAACTTATTTTGACAAGGTTTCTGCTAGGGGCACTGCTGGATTACAGGTCCCTAGGGGAGGCATGGGGAGCACATGCCCTCCAGATTTGTGCATGTGGGTGAGGCAGGCTGCTGGCTGGGGCTCTGTGCCCTGCTGCTTTTGCCCTGGTTGCCACGTGATGTCAGCATGCCTCCTGCCACCCACCAGGATGAGGGAACATCTAGCACGGCCAGCACACAGCTCCTGGGGCAAACTTTGCCCTGGGAGCTGCATGCTGGCTGTGCTGCACTTCCCCTGCCCACCTGGTGGGTAGCAATAGGCATGCTGGCATTGTGAGGCTTCTGGGGCAGTGGGCACAGAGCCCCAGCCCGCAGCGGGTAGCCTACCTCTGCCCCGTGTATGAAACTGCGGGGCATGTGCCCCCCATGTCTCCCTCGGGGTCTGTGCAGTGACAGGGAGCTGCCCACCCTCCTACCTCTCCCATACTTCTGGATGGAGCTACCCACAACTGTTGCATGACCCATGACCTGACCTGTATGTGTGTCCCTCACTCCCAAGGCACAGCCCCCCCAGCCCTGCTGCTGCCCCTCACTCCTGACCCACAGTCTTCACAATTAAACCTCCCCCTGCACACTTCAAAAATAGCATCTTGTGATTTACATACCAAATCTCTTGATTTTTAAGAGTTTGTCTCATGATTTTTGATGCAGTGGGGTTGGCAATACTGGGTTCCCATCTGAGACGATGGATTACACAGAGCAGTAAAAGTAGGATAATCAGTGGGCTGAAAGTCCTGTGGCTGCTGAAATTGCTACAGTGAGTTGCAAACAATTGTGGATGCCCTGGAGGTCTTACTGGGCTGCATGCATTGTCAGAACTCCGAACAAGTTCCTTTCTTTTGACTTTTCCCTGATTTGGGGGTAGGAATTAACAGGTATGCTCCAGGTACCACCTGGGTTCTAGTGCCATTAGTATGCTGATCTAACGCATCCCCCATCTATTATAAACTGTGATCAGCAGTGAAACAGCTAAGAATGGTACCTAAGTTAATCACACCCTGAAGCGAAGCAGTTTCAGGCTTCCTGCAGCTTGGTCTGGGGTTAGTAGTGTGGGTTTTTTTTATTTTTTAAAGATTTAAGCTACTTCAGTAGAGTGGTGAGGAATGCAGTCTTTATTGAGGTAGTAAAACTAGTACCACCAAGACTTAGTGGCTACAGCATACTTTGGTAGTAGTGCTCACCTCAGGGATTCACACCACTCTAGCCAAGCAGGTATGATTAAAGCACTCTGACTTTGTCAGGCAATACTTTTTGTTTCGAATCATACTTTGAAGGTTTTCTTCAACCATGAATGAGAGGTTGAGATCGTGCCTTTCAAAGTACTATTTCTGCCAAGGTAACTACCCAAACTCATGGTAAATAATGCTGCATAAATCTAGTAAGTAGCTTGCCCTGGAAGTTACTGGGAGCTTGCCCTGGTGCAACTACATTTGTACATGTATCCTTAGTATAGATGAGCTATTTTAAACGAAAGCTGAAGTTCTCTGAAACAAGCTCTTTATTTATCAAGGTTACTATACAGTATAAACTCCCAGTTCACACTCTGGAGATAATCATTCCAATTTTTAAACTGCCTCTGCTCCCCTAGCCATGGATTATGCCTCAGCATTTGTCTCAGGTATTTGTCTGTGTTCCAGGATGCCAGATCCTGACTTCAGTGTGAATGACGTGCGCCTCTATGTAGGTAAGTACATCCCTTCTCTGCCTTGAATGTTATACAAAATTATCACAATGACCTTCAGGCAGAATCTGGGGTGGCTTATAGAGCAGGGGTGTCAAACTCATCTGGTCATGTACGGGGCTGAACTAGCCATGTGCCCTGTATGCAGCACAAGGAATCAGTCCAGGGCACGTGCTGCATGGGGCCCCTTGCAGAACTGGCTCTGCTCTGTGGCTCCAGTACAGCCTGGTCTAAGCTGTTTCCAGAATACTGCACTAGGCCAGTCCTGCATGGTGCCACATGAGGTGTGCACCCCAGACTAGGCCCCTGTGCTGCTTGCAAGGTATTGCAGTGTTGGGTTCAGTCTGCGCCCCACATGCAGTGTATAGAGTCAGTCCAGTGGCCCATGAGTCAGATCATACAGCTGTATGGGCCTTATGTTTGACACCCCAGCATAGAGGGAATAGTTTGGGATGTTGAATACTTTGTACCATGAGTTAGGAAAGGCTTTATGGCTCCCTTGCCATACAGCTGTTTATGCCCAGACAGCTCTTGCCTGAGCAAAAGGTCAAGTATTTTGTAAGGTATACACATGGGGCTGGCAAGGGAAAGGGACTGTTCTGTGATCTGAAGCAGCTCAGCAGTGGTCTCTTGTTCAGAGCACCGGAGACTGTTTCTAGCTGTCCTGGCATGGATGTGGAGGACAGACCTAGTGACTGGCAGGGTAGGGTTATTGAGTTCGTCCCCCAGGAAGGCAGCGTGTCATCTTGTCCCCTAGCTTGCCTATTCTTAGCAGCTCTTTGTGCACAGCAGTCGCTCACAGCAACATCTGTTTGTTGTGGCAGGGAGCAGGCGGATGGTGGATGTCATGGACGTGAACACGCAGAGGGACATTGAGATGTCCATGGCACAGTGGGCACGCTACTATGAGACCCCAGAGGAGGAGCGGGAGAAACTGTACAATGTCATCAGCCTGGAGTTCAGCCACACCAGACTGGAAAACCTGGTGCAGAGACCTGCCACGGTCAGTAGAGTTGTCTTCTCCTGCAGCATGCTTCCACCCTGCACCCTTAGTCCTTTGTTATGCTCCCTGGATCAGAGAGAGGCTTCCCAAAGAGGAAAGCTTTATAATCACACCAGAGCCCTGTGAATGCCTTTAAGCTAATCCACCATTGCAGACCTTGCTAAACTAGTGAGAAAAGCAGAAATAATTGGGTAGCATGACCTGGGAGCTTTCCTCTCTGCTCACAGAAAATGTACAGTAATCATGTCTAAATCTTCAGCATACTACTAAGAAATGACATCCTGCCATTAGAGAAGGTGGGATCTATTGTATATAAAGAGGGTTAACTGGAAAATGTAGTAACCTCTTTAGAAGCAATGGCAAAACAAAGAAATCCTTTCCAAATTTGAGTTTCAGTGGACAGATTTATGTTAGTCTGAGAAGAGTGGTGCGGAAGGACCGGGTCACTGGCTCCCAGCTTCATCTCGGTTAGCTGGTTCCATTGCCTGATGAGACCTTGGCTCTCTTCCAACCAGTGCCTGATTCCCCAGTCAGCTGTTGTGCACTAAACTACTAAGGAGCTTGTTATGTAGAACCCACTCATACCTCATACATTAAGCCTTGGCTCCATTGTAAGTGAAAAGCGTAGGTAGCCAACTGGGAGGTGCAGAGCGGCAGTGGACAGCAGAGGCTGATTGTTGAGGTATAGGGGGAGGGCTGGAATACCAGAGAGAGTATCCTGAACTCTGCGCTTGAACCTTCTTGGGTTCTGCAGCTTTCACTGAGGATGGCGAGAGATCAAGAGCCAGTTCAGAACTTTCATTTAAAAAAAAAAATCATCAAATTAAGAACAAAAGTAACACAGTCATTGCCCTGTGTTTAGGTATTCAAATTATATGTGGGCCTCTTAAACTTTCCATGGGTTGCATAATGTTACAGTGCAAACGCATGCTGCCATGGTCAAGTTTCTGAGGGGAGAAGTTGACTACTTCAGCTGCCTGGACAAAGCAGTTAGGGCTCTTAGAAAGGTACCAGAAGTAATTTAGCAGTGTGCTCAGGAGTGAGCAAAGCGGCAAATTATGTTTATCATATCTTTGTGGGACCTTGCTCTTCTGTTTAGGAATTAAACACCTCAGCAATTTATTTCAGGGTCTCTTGCAGGCTCACACACTGTTTACTCTCCATTTGCATTTGAGGTTACTATGCAGACATAAGGATTAGAACAAAAAAGCTACGTTATGGAGCACACTTTTGTGACGGGGCTGGATGACACATTGCACAGAATTCTCTGATGTCTGTTGCAAGTCCAGAGTGGCAGTGCTGGCAAACTGGCTATGAATAGTCTTGGGTGAACTCCATTCTGAGAATACTAGCGCTCAGAGGGGTCCACTGCAGGCATAGTGTTTCTACTTCTGAAGTACTGTATTTCATACCAGGCTACTAGAAGCGGCAAACTGTGGGGTTATAAAGCCTCCTAACAATTCTTTAAGCTGTTGTGATCTGCTAGATGAGGAATGGAAATGAGATCTTTTTACCTACACTTGGACCAACTGTTTCTCTGGTTGCAGGTGGATTTGATTGACTGGGTTGACAACATGTGGCCAAGACACTTGAAAGAGAGTCAGACTGAGTCTACAAATGCCATTCTGGAGATGCAGTATCCCAAGGTGCAGAAGTAAGTAACTTCGTGAGACACCTGTGTCCTGCACCCACCATTCCAGTAGGGGCAGAGGGTCCAGGATATAATGTGATAGGAGGTGGTAGCCTGTTCCTAGGAAAAGGAGCTCAGGGACTCTTTTTCCCTTTAGCTGCCCCTCAGGACTGTTTGTAAATGGTATTAAAATTATAATGATGCCAACAGCCCCTGTACAGTCCCCTCCATGACAGGGCATGTGAACGAGCTATTCTGTCTTCTCTGCATATCAGAGGAACTTGTATAGCTTGTTATTCCAATGCAGTGTCTCGGATTGGGTGAGCGGCCTAGTATTTACTGTCCTGCTACAGCCACTGAGGCTGGGCCAATGAGAAACGGAATCTCCAAGAGTTATTTGGAGGATGAGGATGAAAGTGCTTTCTCCTCTTGCTTCTGCTAAAGCTCCTTGTGGGGATTTGATGTAAATGCAAGGTGAACTCTCCTGCTGTTGTCAGCTATCTCCAGCAATAGACAGTTATTAAGTGCTTATCACTGTAGCATTTAGCTTCAAGAGCTGCTCAGAGCCTGCATATCCCAGAAGCTGAGCAGTTCCAAGTACTTGTCATTCTCTTCCCCCTCACCCCCTTACTTCAGTGTCAAAAGTAACAGTTTTAAAACCAGAGGCAGGGTCTGGTAGTTTTTATCTACTCATCTCTTCTTGCCCTCTTGTCAGGTACTGCTTGATGAGCGTCAAGGGCTGCTATACAGATTTCCACGTGGACTTCGGGGGCACCTCTGTGTGGTACCACATCCACAGAGGGGGAAAGGTATGAAAACTGTCATTGTGAGGGCTGCTGCCAAAGATGTTCTCAGGAGGGCTGTGTTGAGTTTTGTGGGTTTGTACCAAACAAACTGTAGGAAGTGCAGTTGTTCTAAGCCACAGACAGGCTTCAAAGAACATTTGATCCCCAGGCCAAGGTGCTGTTCACTGGGGATTTCATGGTAGGTGTGACAGGGCTAATGTTGCAACCTGGGGCCAGCAATAAAAATTGGTAATCAAGAATTTTTCAAGATTAATTGATGGTTTCAAAAAATACAACTGTACGCCGTCATCTCTTTTTGTTGTTAATTGTCAGTAGCTTTGGGGGAAGTCTTAAAATGATATATGGCTTTGTAAGGAGAGAGAGCTAGAGAGACATGATGGACTTGAATATGAAGTCACTTGAACACTTTCTCCGAAGAGTAGCCCAGAACTAGTATTCAGTTCCGTGCTTATTAGCTGTAAATGAACCCAAACCCAATCCCCTTAAATTAAAGGCTGGGCTGCCTGGACTTGGATTCAAATTTCCTTGGCCTGTCTGCTTGCTATGGTTAATTCTCTAACTCTCTATAATGAATTTATGATCATTTTGTGTTAAGGTAGAAGGAAGATTGATAGTGCGATATGGCTTTCCACTGATCTGGACTTCAACACAGTTTTATGTACTGTTTGTGCTAGATGATATACCTCAGCATTTCTGGAAGGTTTAACTTGGGTAGTTTCCTTTGTTGACTTGTTACCTTGCAGCTATAAGTGTTACAAAAACCTGCTGCATTCTTTTTAATAAAGACAATGATGCAATATAAGCAGGAATCCTGGTTTTCTCGGAGTTAAAAAAAAAAAATTCCGAAATTCTCTGATTATTTAAAAAAAAAAACCCTCAAATCCACATTTTTTCCACAATTAAAGTGAAATGCCACTAAATACAGTTATCAGTTGAATGCAATGTCTTATTGATAGTTACAATTTTAAAGCAATTTGAAAGCTTACCAGCACCTCAATTATTATAATAAAATAAATTATAAATACCTATATATTTTGGCATTTCATTTTTGGGGGGTTTTTATTATGAAAAACCAGAGTCCACCACTTCCGCTCACTAGGACATGGGTCCAACTATGGCTGTCCTTCCTGCTACTTTGTAGCTCCGAACAGCCCTGATATGCCGGTGCCCTGTCCCTGTCATTGCCCCTCACTTCCAAGCCCCAGCCCCTTGCTCCTGACCTGCTGCCCCCAGGCCCTGGCCCCCAGTGTGTGAGGTAGTGGGTAGATGAGAGAGGAAGCGGGATGTGATCACAATGTGGTGAGGGGGTAGCAGGGGGGATACATCCCCCCCCCCCAGATTTCTGTGCCCACAGTGGGATGTGGGACTGCAGCTAGGTCATACCAGCTCAGATTGCTAAACATAAGAAAAAGTTTTTCAGAGGAAGTGTATAAATTAGTGTATGATCTCCATGTTGAATGGTCTCCCTAGCTTACAAATACCTGTGAGCCTAAAAGCAGTGCATGGACTCATGCATGTAGGAGTATACACCAAATTGTCCAAACTAACTGATCCATGGCCTGTGCTCGCTTACAGAGGTTCTAGTCCTTAGTAAGGTACACTGGGACAGCTCTGGAGCTCTTTCCACATAAGCTGCCATTTCTAGTGGACCTCTAGTCCTCAGACCTGAGTTTAGTGAATGAAACTAGTTGGAAATGGGGAATTCTCTGGCTCATGAAGTCTTGCATAGTAAGTTGTAACAAATCTATGGTCACGTATGTCTTCCTGTCTAGCTCTCCTGCATCTGAAGTATTTTTAGATGCTATTCTTTATTCTGCAACTTTACACATTATTGTGGTTTAAATTCAGGCTCAGTCCACATTTAAATCCTACCAGCCTACTTCTGGAGTGTGAAGAGAAATGACAGCTCCTAGTTAACCACTAGGCTAGCAGAAGCTGTAAGGTAGATGGATTTTACTGGCCTAACAGTGTTCAAAGAACTGATATCGGGTATGATGGCAAATAATTCTTCTCTGGGCCTGAGTTTCATCTTCCTGAAGAGGCTTTGCTAGTGCATCTATCATATTGCAAGCACTCAGCATTAGCAAGGCCTTATTGTTATGGGTGCTTAAGGCTGACAGTAAATGCTGTCTGTAAAACCCATTTTTATATATAGAAAAGGGAAGACTTTTTGAATGCACAGAAGACAGGTAAAACATCCCACCCCACCCCTCCCTGGAGGTGCCCAATTCCCATCTCTGTCTTTGAATAATCTCCCCCCTACTTGATTAAAAGCAGAATTTTCCTTTTACTGGTCACAGGCACACAAAACTAATAACCACTTGTTTCAACATTTAAAACAAGGGAACACTTCTGGAGTCCAAAAACTATTTTAAAAAACCAAACGAACTGTAATTTGAAAGCACTGCTCACATATTTCAGACAAAATAGTGAATTTTCTAAGGTCTGAGATGTTATACGTATAAATCTACCTGTCCCCAAAAGTATAAAACATTTTAACAAAAATGTAATTGATTTTTTTGGTAAACATCTATTACAGTGATTTCTATTATGTCATTACATAGCTTCAGTGTGTAAAACTCATCTAATTTTAGATCTGCCTTCTTGGGGAGGTGATAGGAAAAAGCTGCATCTTATACAGAAGCTTTGTATGGGTACCATATTTTCATCTTCCCTATAAAAATTATGCTTATCTAGGAATTCTGGTTGCACCTGTGAAAATGGAGATAAGTTTCTCCCTGTGGCATCTGTGCATACAACCACTTTTAGCCTCTTGCTGTAGTGACAATATACATATTTTTGCAAGCTGTTGACACAGCAGATCCAATACTACTTCCAGAGTAAAGTGTTGGACTTCATGCATTGATGCAGTCTGTAACATCACAATGTCTGAGCACCTTAGGAAATACCAAGCCATGTGCCCAAACTGCAGGGCTTCAGAAATCTGTTTTTTCTCACTTTTCTGACTCACTAGAGGCAGGAACTATAGTACTCCTTACCTTGTCCAAAGTTTCAGCTTTGTCAGAGCTCTTGTCTGCTGACAGAGCTTTGTGGACTGGAACTCTGAAAAGATTAGCTACAGGTGCAGTGTGGCTCTAGCAGTGGAAAGCACATTCTTCTGGTGAAGCTATGTCATACGGGAGTGCTAGTCTAGCTCTGTTGGCAGAGCTGTGTTCACAAAAGGGGCTCAGCCACCTTGGCACTACCACTGCAATTGGCAGTAGCCCCATTGTGTATGTCCAACTGAAGGCGTGTGGTTGAAGCAGTTTCCCAAAGGGTTGTGAATTTGATCTAATAAAGTGGGTAGGGTCTATGGCTGCCTTCTGGGAAGAAATACCATTTGCATGCTGTAGGGCTGCGCACAGGTGCAAATGACTGGAGGCTGAATTCCCTGTATTAAGGATAAAGAGAGTGCCCCAGGAACATGGTCATCATGAACTTGTCCCATATATGCCTGCCTAGTCTTGAACTTGTTTTGTATTACTTGACACTGTTTCTTGAAGATGAGAATGTGCTGAATATCCCCATGCCTGGAGTAATGTGCAGTCCTTGGCACATTTCTTAAATTGGAAATCTGTCATTTTGCTAATTGCCAGCCATCTTTAATAGAATACACATTTCTATGTGTTCTGGCATTTGAAAGAGAGCAGAAAAATTGCAAGAAACCAAAAGCAAAGGGCGGGGGGAGAGGGAGGTGGCTGTCCAGACTGTTAACTGTCTTGGGTTCTCTTTACATTTGCAGATCTTCTGGTTGATCCCCCCTACACCCCAGAACCTGGAGCTTTATGAGAATTGGCTACTGTCTGGGAAACAGGGAGACATCTTCCTTGGTGACCGAGTGTCAGAATGTCAGCGTATTGAGCTCAAGCAGGGCTATACATTCGTCATCCCTTCAGGTACGAATGGGGAACAGGAAGACCTGCCAGGGTATATTGCTCCTTGTAGAAGAGTGTCTCTGCCAGGGGTCAGTTACAGAGGGTGGGTTGGGAGACTGAGCTCTCTGCAGGACACGATCAGAATAGTACGACTTCTCCTTGAATTTCTTCTGTAGCAGTCACTGCCAACCTGTGGTTCATAGACATATTGACTAAGACCTCCATTATTCACTTTAGCTTCCCACAGATATGTATTTCTTTATATTGACAAGGCAATCACTGATGTTGCCTGTGGTGCATTACTTGCTTACTATTATCCATGGGCCAGCAAAGGTTGGGGGCCATCACTGTAGTGAGTAGCTGCAAGAGAGGAGTATGACACAGCTCAGTTGTCTTGTAGCTTTCATTAATTCCCAAAACATTGCCAAGTTAAATAGTTGCCCTGACCCTGCTTTAAGGCATCATGTACATCAGAGAAGAGAGATTGTATAGTAAAAGGGCAGAGGAAAGAGTCCAGCAGAGAGCAAGAAAATTATTAGGGGCCTGGAAAGCATGTTTTTTATGAAGAAAGAGTAAAAGAACTAGGGATATTTAGTCTGGAGAAGAGAAGACTGAGGGTGGACTTGATAGCAGTCTTCAATACCCAAAGGGCATTTATAGAGAGGATGTAGATGGACTTTTCTTTGTGACCATAGGGACTAGGACTAGGAGCAGTGGCCTCAAGCTGCAGTAGAGGAAATGTAGGTTGAAAATTAAGAGGACCATTCTGTTTCTGAGGGTGGTCAAGTATTAGAGCAGTCTGCCTAGAGAAGTTGTGGACTCTC
>NW_005842710.1:244118-245800 GCF_000455745.1 Alligator sinensis
ATTCCTGCTCTGTTTTGCCAAAATTGTCCTTCTTCCTTCAAACGTTCAGCTGAATCCAATACAGGCAAGCTTTTTCAGATAGCTTGGGGAACATTGCAGATTTGCAGATATCAAGTGGAGGTGAGTCCGGGGGGTGGGGTAGGGTGGGGTGGGTCTACAAGGTTGGCTCTAGCAACTCTAGGGACCTTAACTAAAGGATTGTTTTGAGCTTTTGTGAGGGAGCTAGTACATGAATTTAGGAAATGAGTAATGGTATTACACTGCTTCATATGAGAAAATGACAGCAGCATTCTGCTGATGCTGGAGTCTGGGGAGCTGGAAGTGTAGAGGTAGGAATGAAGGTCAGAGGAGCTGAGGCTAGCTGACTAGGGCACTGCAGCAGTAATGTGGGGAGAATCATAGAACAACAGTGTGACAAATAGCTCATAGCCAAAGGCGTTCCAGGGCTAGGAATAAGTGAAGCACCTGGTTTCTTGACAGACAAGCTAAGGAAAAGACAGTTTTAAAGCTGGTCCACTTGTCCAAGGGTAGGCCTTCTGTCTGAGACATACAGCAGGCTGAAGGAAAGCTGAGGTAAAACTTCAGACTGACTTGAATGAGGTAGATGGGGGTGGTAAACATGAAGATATCAAATGAGTGTTAAGCATACAGCTGAATGTAATGCAAGTGAATGGCAGTGAAGGTCAAGATGAGAACATGGCAGTGGGTAGTGGGCGAATAGAAAGATGAGTTGATTGCTGTGAGACTCTACAGCTCCAGCATTTCAAGGCTCTTGATGAATGGGGCCTGGGGAGTATTTTAGGTGAGTGCTTCCCAAACTTTTGATACCTGGGCCACACATTATTAATTTTTTCCTGGATTAAAGTTGATGGGGTTCTTCACTCTTACACCCAAAAAGGGCAGTGGGGTTGTATGGTTATGTGAAGTGAATGGAACAGTTAGAAATGGTTCTCATGCTTCTAGCATTATTGAAGGTGATGGCATCAGCAAATTTTGCTTCCATGTTAGTGAGCTCTTTAGAAAAGAGGGTGGCACCTGATGCAGCCTCATTCACAGGCTAGTTCTCTATAAGCTTTCCCCTTCTCATGGTCCTCCTCCTTTCTCTTGTAGGTTGGATCCATGCTGTGTACACTCCCACTGATACTTTGGTTTTTGGAGGCAACTTCCTGCACAGCTTCAACATCCCCATGCAGCTGCGAATCTACAGCATTGAAGATCGAACACGGGTAAGGTGTTTTAGGAGGGCTGGCAGGTGACGTGCATTAAGACTCTCCCTTGGTGCAGGGGAAAGCCATAGAAACCAACACAGTGGCTTTCAGACTGATTATTTACTGTGTCAAATAAGAACATAGGAGGAATGGCTGCCTGGTTTGGGGGTGTGTAGAAATGACAGACAAGCTGTTAACTTCAAAGCCAGGAGCTTCAATCCAGTCTTAATTTGGGGCGACCCAAGTCCCCCTGACTCACTAGCAGTGGAACTCTGTAACCCTATTATGTGCAAGGAAAGGCACATTATTTGCTAGTCAGTGGGGTCATTCAAGTGTTGTTGGTTTTGCATTTCCACATGCTTCCTGTGCTACTTTGCAGTTCTGCACTAGATTTTGACTAGTCAGAAAAGATTATTGAAGCCAAAGGCAGCTTATAAATCTGAGCTGAACTGCTTGGGTGTATAGGTGACCTTT
>NW_005842710.1:245810-279084 GCF_000455745.1 Alligator sinensis
CAAACTAATTAGGGGAGAGTTTATTTAAAAGTAAGTCTAGCAAAGATCCCTGACCCTGAACAATAAAGAATGAAATGCTAATAACTAGGAAGTGAACTGTGTCTTTGTCTGACACCTGGTGACTCCTTCCGGCATGAGGAGGTTTGTGCCAGGCTGCTGAAAGTGCTCTTAAGTGTTTGTTGTTATGTGTACTTGCAGTTCCCACCCCCAGAATAAACCTGTTCTGTGTGATGATTGAAGCATTGTTAAACTCTGCTGCTCTATATTTAGGAACGTAATTGATCCCTTTCCTTCTGTTATCTTCTGCCTCTTACTCCCCTTCTCAGGTCCCAAACAAGTTTCGCTACCCCTTTTACTATGAGATGTGCTGGTATGTGCTGGAACGCTATGTCTACTGTATCACCAACCGCTCCCACCTGACCAAGGACTTCCAGAAGGAGTCACTCAGCATGGGTGAGAGCTACTGCCTGAGTTTTCGTCCTGACCCCTTCCTCGCCGTGCTAAAGCAGTTTCCTTTGCTTCCCCTCTGATGCACCATCTGGCTGTCTGAGTGGCAGGGTGGGGAGGGCTCTGGTGGGGGAATTCAGGAGGATTGCTTCCTTAATTTCACAGGGTGGTTTTTATGGGTATTTCCTCTCTTTCCTGTTAGCTATATTTAAGGGGATCAGGTTCAGTGTGGGGCTGGAGGGAGACTGCAGACCGGGAGAAGGAGATGTGATTTTTAGCCATGAGTCAAAACAAGCTATCTTTCTGTTTCCTCCTACTCCCATGATATGGCTTCAAGGAAAGGTCTGGAACCTCACAATGGGCTGCATTTATGCTACTGTCTATGAACTTTAGAGTGAAAGTTGCAAGGGTGTCTGGTGATTTTATAGCTAGATCCATATAGTCAGTACAGGGCAATGTGAAACCTTACTCCCTAAATGGAGGTGAACAGCCCTTCAAGGGCATCTTTCATGGCAGCCATAGAGTTTCTGGGGCTCTGATTTCTAGCCAGAGGATTCCATCAAAGGCAAGGCTCGCAGGTTTTCCTGGTCTGTGTTCTTCAGTAGTTTAATCTGGTCAATCTGGAGTAGACTACTGCACACAGTCCTGCCTTTTCCAGTCTAAGCATGGTCAGTACAGGCAGTCCTCGACTTACAACTTTTCGAGTTACAACGTTTTGCACTTATAACATTTATAAATTGACACCCTGTTTCAACTTTGACATCAGTTTCGACTTTACAACGCTTGATCCGATGCGACGCCACACCAGCGAACAAGTTCGCTGCGTCGCTCATCTCCCTGGAGAACATCTGTCCAAACTTCCTTGGACACTTTCTTTAAGAAAGCAGACAAGACTCCAGAAAAACCTGCAGCCAAGACTCCTGAGAAGACTCCAGTCAAGAACCCTTCAAAAAGTCCAACCAAGAGCCTTTCAAAAAGTCCAGCAAAGTCACCTCAAAGAAGTCCTTCCAGATCAATATGATTGCTATTTGCGATATAAATACATTAATATAGCTATATTACTCATCTATAATTAATCTAGTACAAAATTCTGGGGTATTTTTGGTGAAAATGGGGTATCGGGCCTTGGTACAGGAACCAATCCCCCATTTATAACATTGTTTTTTTTATAAGAAAATTGGTTCTGAATTGCAACATTTCAACTTAAGACACAGTTTTCAGTAACCTATTGAGTCGTAAGTCTGAGGACTGCCTGTACCTGTTCTCTCAGTTTCTCCCCTAGCAGCAGTGTGGTGAAACAGTGGTTAGAGCAGACTTGTTGTAACACTCCTGTAGAAATGGCAATACTCTCAGTCCCTCTCTTCTCTCAGTCTGGGAGCAAGCTGATTTATATTTAGCACTTTTTGGAAATAGTGATACTCTTTTTTGACTACTCAGGCAGTTTCTGGAGTTTCCCACGTAGTAGAAGAACCTGAAAAATTGAAGCATCCCATGAGCTAATTGGTTGGCTGGGCCTACATCTCTGCTTCTCTCATTGCTCTTTTTCTCTATGGCATTGGCAGATATGGAGTTGAGCTCCTCAGAGTCAGGAAATGTGGATGAAGAGGAGGATGCAGCTGATAAGGAGCCACGACGCCCGGTCACCAGACGGTCGGTCCTCACAAGCCCTGTGGCCAATGGTGCCAACCTAGACTATGACGAACTAAGCAAAGGCTGCAGGAGTCTGCCAGGCCTTAAGAAAACCCCATCCACGGACTCCTCTGACTCCAGCCGGGCCCCCCAGAATGGCCAGGCCTGGGACCCCCTTGCCAGCAGTCCACACAAGAGCAACAAGGTGCACCTGACTCAGTTTGAGCTGGAAGGGCTGCGCTGCCTGATGGACAAGCTGGAGTCTCTGCCCCTGCACAAGAAGTGTGTCCCCACAGGCATAGAAGATGAGGATGCCCTCATAGCTGATGTCAAGGTATGTAGCAGCTGAGGCACCTCTGCTCAATAGAGTCCTGTATTCTGTTGCCAGCACTTGTTAGTGTATGAAAGCAAGTAATGCCAGGAAGCACCTGGCTTGCTGCAGTGCTCGGGGTGATGGGGAAGTGAGAGTCGTGCAAGAACTTCCCTTTACCAGCTTATAGCTGAAATCATGAAGTCAGCTAATTGATCCAAAGCAGGGCTTTTACACATTTTTTTTTTTTTAAACTGCCCCATGCTATGTTATGTGAGTGTACTCTGTTTTGATCTTTTGGGGTGTTCTAGAAATCTGACATGAGCCCTGTGGGATCATTTTTTTCTAAATGTGCTGTCCCCTGTCTTGATATTGCCTGCCTTTATATGCTGGGAATGAGATGTTTTCCTTTCAAAATATGAACAAGGACCATAACTACTCACCTTACCAAGTGATGTGTATAAAGGTGATTAGCCATGCTAGCTTGAAGTCAGACAGAAGGCAGTACAGGCTGACACCGTAGAGGATCATTGGTTCAGAGGCATGGACTTTCATAGGTGACAGCCTATTTCATCGTGCTATGGGCTTTGGAGTAAGAAAGGATGTAAAATAGGGAGGAATTTAAATACAGTGGAGAAGTACAGAGAGAGGGGCACTGCTGAGAGAAACAAAGGACTGGTTTAAAAGGTCAGTAAGGATAAGGCAGTTAACACATTGAGTGATACAGGAATAAACTGTTAGAGCTAACAGCTGTCCCAGGTTATGGGGTAAGAACCCATAGTCTTTTGTAGAGACCATGGTTAACACAATCCAATAATGATTGTGGTTGATTTCTTGTTCTGCATTTTCCTGTTCAAAGTGGCTTTGAAAGTTTTATTATATAAGGACAGCTACATTGAGGGTAGTGATGGACTGTCCAGGGAAGTTAAAGAGATCTGCCCCATAAATTTTTGTGCTTTTCTGGAATTGATGTCAAATAGATATCCATTCATTCTTTCACATAGGGATTGCCCCAGTTGCCCAATGTAAACAGCAGACAGGTACTAAACAGGTGAATGAACCCTGCAAGTTACATTTTATGTGGTTTGGTTCAGTGATAATGTGGTCTGTGTTGATGAGGGAGCAAAGCTGGTATCTGGATCTGAAGCAAGACCTAGTGACTTGGCATTAGGTAGTCAGTTGCTTAAGAGACCTTGTTTGAGATGGGAGAAGAGGGTGGTGGGGGCTGTCTATAGGCCAGGACGGGCTTTTCCCCCCAAGGCTGCCTTAAGATGGTCGTCATTTTAAAAGAAGCTAGAGGTTTTCAAGCATTAGGCTGTATTCGATGACTGGGGGATTCTGTTGTCCACATTGCAGAGTTGGTATTATAGCAGGTTGGAGTGAGGTCCAAGTCTGACTCTGATTTTTTGAATGGCTACAGTTCTGGGATTGTATGATAAGTGTATGAAGTCTTGTTCCAGATTCCTAAGGTGTGCCTCATGGTTGCTGGCAACAGAGCAGATACAGCTGTAACATAGAGCTTGGCTGTAGGTGATGGATTTAGTGATATGCTTAGATTGAAAGATGGTGGCATGGAGGTAGCTGTAATAGATGGTTGGTTTCTGATGCAACATAGTAGTGATGTGGCCATTGCAAAGTTTTGCAGTGGGGTCCAAGAAATTAATTTGGGTAGAGTATTCGAGAGTCAGTTGGCTGGGAGAGTGGAAATTGTTAAAGTCCTGGTGGAATTTCTTTAGAGGTTCCTTCCCATTTATCCACAGGGTAAAGATGTCATCAGTGTATCTTAGGTATAACAGGTAGATAAAGAGGGCAGCTGCAGAGGAAGCAGACTTTGAGATCTGTCATAAATACATTTGCAAAGTGCGGGGGGACTGTGCATGTGCCCATGGCATTTCCATTTGTTTTATAGACATAGTGAGATCCCAAATCTGAAATAGTTGTGTAAGGCTAGAGCAGGGAAAGTGTGTGATGGAAACATAAGCAGTGCCATCATTGGGGGATAATGTTCTTTATGGCTTGTAATCCATTACCACTGCAGATGTTGGTGTACAGAGATGTACAAGTGATGCATATGTGAGCTCTGGACTCAAAGTGAGAGTTGAATGAAATTTGGATCCCAGGTTTTGGGATTGTAAAGGCAGTAATCTGGTCACTGGCAGAATAACATGTCCTAACAAAGCACTTTTTGCTGGTTTCTTCATCTCTGAGTTCTGAACGTTGTCTTGTCCCCCTTCTGTTCTGGTTTTGGACACCAATGCAAGAATGTTCATATGAGGGTGTCCTCCATTCTAGCTTTAACCATGATAGGTGGGAGGGGTCGCTGGTCATCAGCACTCATTCTTTCCTTGTTACAGACTGACTGGGCTGTGTTTCTATTTGGTTATTTTGCAGAGGATTGGAGATCTGGCAGGTTCTCCTAGACAGGCTAAGCAATTTTTCCCCCTTCTCCCTGTTTTCCACCATTCTTTACATCAGGTAGACCTGTTTCCAAAATGTTAACCATTGCTAAAACCAGGGAGAGCAGGCTGGACTCTAGTCGTATCCATAATTTGCTTTCCAGAGGCCTCTTTCTCCTCTTGGGCCATTTCCCTTTCTTGTTTTCTATCCCTTAAACAAAAGAGCAAACAGTGTTAAATTCCATCTCAGTAACTCTGCTACCCTTCTAGCACCCCATCCCCAACTCTTCTATATAGCTTGGAAAGGCCAGCCTCCTCCTAATTTGGGAAAGGGATACTGGAAGGTTGGTGTTCCTGGTGTTTGGTAGTTATATTAGTGGTAAAATGCCTTTGCATGAACAAGCAGAGTGTATGTACTGTTGGATGGTTTAACTTTTGATTTCTTTGCTTTTCTGCCTTATGGTATATTATGTGTCCAGCAGCCATAACTGATATATATCAAGTGTTTGTGTATGATCTAAGACTTTAGAGAGAGATTTTCTGTTCTTGACTTGTAAAAAGTTTAAAAGGAGACTGTCGCTGTCCTCTGAACATCTAATACACTGTTTTTAAAATGCCTAGCAGATTGTACCATAAACCAGGTCTGTCCAGTTGGCAGCCCACAGGCTGCATGTGGCTGCCAGGGAGTTAACCTGTGGCCTCTGGGCTCCCCTTCTGGGTGCTACTCTCCCTGGTGCTCCTGCTGCTGCCACCAGTGTCTCAGGGCTCCCTTTTCATCCTCTAACTTCCACTTCTTACTCCTGCCCCTGGGGATGGGGCACGACAGTGTGGCCAAGCCCACAGGGCTGAGGGAACCTGCTAGTGGGGAGGTTCTGAGGAACCTGGTGGACCCCATGCAGTACAGCGGGAGGGGTCTCACATGGCATGATGCAGTTCAGTGGGAGGTGCCTGTGTGACTTAGGAGGCATGTAACTCATGTGGTGTTTGGCCAGCGGGTCTGCGGCCCTCAACTGCTCAGATTTAGATAACCTTGCTATACACAGTAGTTTGGTCTTGTGAATTACTTCAGGGGTGTCAAAGATGTGGCCTGTGGGGCTCTATCATTCAGCCTATAGCATTGCCTGTGGGTTTCAACTGGTCCCGTGCACTGCATGTAGTGTGTCCCAGACTGACACATGCATGTGGCACACAGGGTTGGTCTGAGGACCCAGACCAGCCCACAGGCTGCCCCTGTGCCCTGCCTCTGGCTTATGGGGCCTGATGAGTTTGCCTCTAGATTACTTGGTGCTGGCCATATTTTTAAAAACCATTGTACGCTTATCTAAGATTTTGTAATATACAAAATGTTCCAGTCAGTCACGCATTCCAGATCAGCTGGTGAAAAGCAGTGTAGACTAGTCAGAACACCTGAGCCAAGTGGCATTTCCATAAAATTCTCTTGTGAAAGGTTCTGCTCTTGGCTGGTGAATACATTGAGTCTGTATCTTTAAAAACTTTTTTTCTTCAGCCATGAGAGTTACAACTTAGATTCTGGACACCTTTCAGCATAAAAAAAACCAACACACAATTTGACACAAGAAAAGCTAGTTGGCATTAATGTTTCATAGACGTTAGGCCTCGGAAGATCATCGAGTCCAGTCCCCCGCCCGAAGGCAGGAAGTCAGCTGGGGTCAGGATACCAGCAAGAGAAGCATCCAATTTTTTCTTGAAGGTGTTCAATGTAGATGCTTGCCCTGTCCGATGGCAGGCTATTCCAGACCTTGGGGGCTTGGACAGTAAAGAAATTCTTCCTTATGTCCAGCCTGAAACGGTCTTGCAGTAGTTTATAACCGTTCAACCTCCTCATCCCTGAGGGTGCTCTGGTGAACAAACGTTCCCCCAGATACTGGTGGTCACCCCTGATAAACTTATAGGTGGCCATAAGATCACCCCTAAGCCTGCGCTTTTCCAGGCTAAAGAGCCCCATAGCTCTCAGCCTGTCATCGTAGGGTCTGCTTCCCTGACCTCTGATCATGCACGTGGCTTTTCTCTGGACTCTCTCAAGCTTCTCCACATCCTCTTTCAATTGTGGGGCCCAAAACTGGACACAGTACTCCAGCTGCGGCCTCACCAAGCCCAAGTACAAGGGGAAAATGACGTCCCGGGATTTGCTTAAGAAGCATCTATGGATGCAAGCCAGCGTTTTGGTTACTTTACTAGCTGCAGCATCACATTGAAGGCTCATGTTCATCTTGTGGTCAGTGATGACCCCCAAGTCTCTTTCTTCTGTAGTACTAGCCAGCATAGCACTGCTGAGCCTATAAGGATGCTGCGGGTTTTTCCTCCCATAGTGGAGAACCTTGCATTTTTCAGTGTTAAACACCATCAGGTTCTCGTCCAGCCTGTCCAGGTCAGCCTGGATCGCCCTCCTGTCTTTAGGTGTGGATGCTTTACCCCAAAGTTTGGTGTCGTCAGCAAACTTGGCCAGTCCTCTTCTGACTCCAATGTCCACATCGTTAATGAAGATGCTGAACAATATGGATCCTAGGACAGAGCCTTGAGGGACCCCACTGGTCACAAGGCACTATGACGATTGACTTCCGTCAATTACCACCCTCTGGGTCCGACCATGGAGCCAGTTTCCCAGCCAGCGGATCGTGGTGGACTCAAGGCCACAATTGGCCAGTTTTGCCAAGAGGTGATCATGGGATACCAGATCAAAGGCTTTTTTGAAGTCAAGATATATGACATCAATCTCTTCTCCCTTGTCCAGGTGATGGGTCACCTGGTCGTGGAAGGAAATGAGATTGGTCTTGCAAGACCTACCCACAACAAACCCGTGCTGGCTATCCCTCAGGATGCTGGTGTCAGCCAGTCCATTAAGGATGGCCTCTTTAATAAACTTTTCTAAGACCTTCCCCGGGATAGAGGTCAGGCTGATGGGCCTATAGTTAGCCGGATCCACTTTTTTCCCTTTCTTGAAGATAGGCACCACATTGGCCTTCTTCCAGTCTTTGGGCGCTACTCCAGAGTGCCAGGAGTTCTCAAAGATCCGTGCCAGAGGCTGGGCTATGATGCTTGCCAGCTCCTTGAGTACACTCTTTCCCTTGGAACAGGGGTGTCAAACATATGACCACTGGGTCTTGGACTGACCTTGTACGCCTGTGTGTGGCATGCAGACTTGGTCTGGCATTTGGGCTGAACCTGACGCTGTACACGGTACAAAGGGTCAGTCAGGGACACATGCCAAACTGGCCCTGCATGCTGGCTCCAGACATAGTCTGGATCAGGCCATGCCAGAGTTAGCGCACGCGGCCAGTCAGGCAGGGCATCACATGTAGCATACACCCTGTGCCTGTGCCTGTACCTGTCCCCAGTGCTGTGTGCAGTGCTTGTGGCAATATGTCCAGCCCATGTGCCACATGCAACACGTGGCAGCCCCACTCTACTGCTTGGACTGCTTTTGGTGCACTTACTGGATCTAGCACTGTGGGCACTGCCCACAGTTCAGGCTTGCACAGGACACATGCATGCAGTGGCCTGCTAGATCAGCCTTGCATACTGACTCCAGCATGCACAGATGGCCTCGGGCCCCATCTGGACTGGCCCAGGAGCCAGCATGCAGGGTTGGTCCAGTGAGGCGCCACATGTAGCACACGCCTTTGCTGGGCTGCAGACAGTGCCCATAGTGCCAGGTCCAGCTTGCATGCCATGGGCAGTACAAGCCCTGGAGCTGGGCTGACATGGGCTGCCCTTGGCACGGGGGGCCAACAAGAGCAACGTGCTGCATACAGCATCCTGCCAGACCAGCCTTGCATGGTGGTTTCGCCTCAGCCCAAATTGGCCTAGAGACTCTCGTCTGGTCCATGGGGCCTTGGAGGTACTAAATCTTACAAGCAAGTAAGATGGCTTTTAAATCTCAATTCCTTAATTTCGCTAGAGGAGACCACAAAAGTGAGGCTGAGAGACCTTAACAGGACAGCTTTCTAACCAATTTTAATTTAAATCTTTGCTACAAGATACTTTTTATGTCCAAGACCTGATTCTCAACCAGGATGCTGCCAGATTCTTTGAAGGGTGTTGTGGGGTGTGAAGAGATTTATGCAGATAAGCACAGGTTCAGGCTTGTCCCTGCCTGGCCTGTTTCCTCCACCCCTACCCATGCTGCCCAGCCCTTCAGCAAGGAGGTAAGCATTGTAATATATCAATTATTTTTGGGATTGGGTGCCACTTAATTCACAAACATATCTTCCTGGTCTTACTTAGTAATAGTCACTTTTCTCCTGCAGTTTTTCTATCCTCCTGTTTTGCCCCAACACGGCATCTTTACTGTCCCTCTCCATTGTCCAGCCCATGGGTGGGCAAAATACGGCCTGCAGGCCAGATGCGGCCCAACAGGCCATTCTATCCAGCCCACGAGGCCCCTAAAAAATTTAGAAGATTAATATATATCTGCCCCTGGCTGCCTGTCATGCGGCCCTCAATGGCTTGCCAAAACTCAGTAAGCGGCCCTCCGCCCCTGGTCCAGCCTTTGCCCTGCTGCTTACTTTGTGTCTGCTTGTAAAGAGTCCAACCACCATTTATTTGGGGTGGCAATCTGTGATGTTACCAGCATAACTTCCCACTTTGTAAGGATTTCTGTGCACTTGAAAGTTGACTCCAGTTAAGGCAGGGTGTGAATTTTAAAGCACGGTAGCTGTTCTGGACACCTTCACATGTAAACTCTCTCTTGTTCTGTTTTGAGTTTAATCCACTCTCCCGGAAGATTAAGCTCAAAAGGAACAAGCCACTCATACTCAAAAATATATATCACCATGCAACCTGATGTAGGAATAGCTGTTGTGCTCTAAATTCACCCCCTGCCTTAATCTGAATTAACTTTAAAGTTAATAGACAAGTCCCAACTAAGTTACTCTGCAGCATTAGCAAGTAAAACCTTTTATCTGTGTGATGTAAATATGTTTTAATTTTCTAACTATGTTGGGACTAAGGTGCTTCCCACAAATTCTTGTGCCAGACTTCTCATTTGAAACATTTAACTAGCTGCACCTTCCAGTGTTGGCTCCCGTTTCCCAGGACTCTTTAAGGATTCATAGATTGTAAGGGGATAGAAGGGACCTTGCAAGATCATCAGGTCCAGCCCCCTGCACTAGGCAGGAAAGACATCTGGGGTCAGGTGACCCCAGCAAGGTGACTGGACAGTCGCCTCTTGAAAATTTCCAGAGTAGGTGATTATACCACCTCCTGAGGGAGTTTATTCTACTATCTGGACACCCTGATTGTAAAGAAGTTTTTCTTAGAGTTGAGCCTGAAACAGCTTTCCAGTAGTTTGTGGTCATTGCTCCTGGTTTTTCCCAAGGGTGCCTTTGATGTATTCCCTGATGTGGCAGAATTCCTTGACTTCTTCACATCTTTCAGGCATAAGAGCAAACTAAAAGCTGCAGATGGCTGAGGTACTTGGATATAAGCAATGCCTGTTCCAGACTGTGTAGTATTTGTAGCATCTCTCAAACTTTTTAATTCAGTACCATCAGTTTACAAGCAAATGTTTATCCTTGTTTATTAATAATTCCCTGTATAAGGGTTGCAGATGAATGGGCATGAAGTTTCTGCCCTTGTCTGAGAATCTACTTGGGTATCTACAGCCTGGAGAGCAGTTGAACAGTGTTCAACCATCATCTGTTGGCTTTTTAACGTCCCACTCAGCAAAGACCTCTGGGTATGCAGTTTCTAACAGGCTCTGTGTATCAGTTTCCCAAATGTTTGTATTCCAGGGGTCCTGTAGCTGCCATGGTTATGTGATGAAAATGACTCTTCCTAGAACTGGAGATGGTCAAGAGATGTAACAGGTTTTTTTTCCTAGACTGGCTGGGCTTGAACCTGTTCTGCTACTAGTTCATACAAATTGGACCAATAAAATCTCAGTGCTCGTTTGGTTTAGGTTTCACTTTTGGAGCTATTTTCTATGTGGCTTGAAATTACTTTCTCTTTCTTTTCGGGTGTCTTTATCTAAGGCACACTCCTGCAGGGTCCTGTACTGACCTTGTACCCTCTATTGGTTTATCACAGATTCCTACCACTTTGTAGAGCTTGAGAAGTGGAGTCTGTTGACCCTAGAGCACTGACGCTATGAACAATGTCCCTCACCTACTTTCATCTTTAATTTTATTGTAAAGACCTCTCTGTAGCTTTCCCCAGCTCCGCAAAATTCTTGGTGGGCTGCCACATAATGCTTTTCATGGCCTAAGCTTGACTTGCTACACAATGGTGACATTAAGGAAGCCTGAGAGCTGGAAGACCTGATCCTTGCCATTGCAAAGGATGTCCCTAGGATGAGCTGCATCACAACGTACTGGCCAATCAGTGCTGTAGGCTTACAACACTGCATCAACACTTCCTTGATCCTCAAGCACCCGCCTGTTAGGACTTTTGCAAAGATCTACCAAGTTTCTCACAACTTCCAACAATCCACATTATGGGGGGGGCAGCACTTCTACCTCTGGGCACTAAGCAAAATCCTTGGTTTCTTAAGCAGTGTTTCTCAACCTGTGGGTCGTGACCCAAAGGTGTCTCAAAAACATATGAAGTGGTTGTGAACAAACTTTAAACATGGATTCTCCTTCAAAAGAGGAACGTAGGAAACAGGGACTTTTCCCTTGCAGTCTGGCAAAATTCCAGAGAGCTATTTGGGGCCCCCCTGCCCCACACACTGTGGGGCTAGGGCCTGGGGGTAGTGGGTCAGGAGTGAGGGGCACTGTGTTGGGACTGGCCACTGATGTTTACAAAAAAAGGTTGAGAACCACTGTCTTAAAGCATAGCTGGCACCAGGTTACTCCCATGGTATAACACTGTACTGGGCTATCCAGCTGGCATCCCATGGCCTGCCTGTGGCCTTTGAATTAGCATGCAGCCACTCTCCACCCCAGTTTTTCCTGCCCCTGTGGGCAGGAGGAGGCTGGAGTACCCAAACTGCACATGTAGCAAAGAAGGGAATTGGGCCTGCTGCACTGGAAGTGGGTTGTGTGCACAGCTGGGAAGGGGAGAGTGGGGAGCTGGGATGGCTGTGCTGCAAGGAGCTGTCCACACTGTCCCACTGAAGTGGGAGCCAGCTTCCTTTTGTGGCATGTGGGGCCCCCAGTCCATAGCCCTTCCGGTATGTGGCCCCTGGCTGCCCAAAGTTGGATGGCCCTGTTGCAATATATTAACTGGAAGTTGTAATCATTTAGCTTTGTGCAAAATAAGAGGTTTCTTCCCTTCTGTTTTTATAAAACTTTGAGCTACCTCCTTCCTAGACCCACCCATTTCCTTCATAAACCACCCAGTGTGTGCAGTCTTAAGGGTTTTTCTTTGTGGCTGTTCAGTGTTCCTTTTGGACCTCCTATTCATAAGAGTGAAGCTGTTTTGAACCCACCTCTCTGCAACACCAGTAGGAACCATGTCTATGGTATTATGATAGACACAGAAGTCTCATTGTGGGATCGGTACTTTCTGCTGTGTGCTGTACAACCATGAAGCACAATGCCTTACTTGGAAGGCTTTATGATCTGAAGTTCTTGTATGTTCATCCTTAGTCCTCTGTCCTGGTTGTAGCCTGTCTTTATTCAAGGTAATCATTCATGCCAGGATTTAGCTGCTGCCCAGAATTGCACTATACAGGCCTCTTCAGTGATCTGATTCCTCTCGGTATTCCTCTGCAGCGGCACTAGTTAAATCCTGCTGCATTGCATGGTAGGCTGCTGCTGTCTTCCTAGTCTGCAGAGCTAGAACAGCCCACTCCTTCTGGCTGTGCAAGTCACTGTTAATTCAAAATGGGGTTCCTTGTACTCGCCCCAAAACAGTCTGTGTTCTACTCTCTCCGTGGATAGTTTCAGCACTTCCTCCAGTCTCCATTGCAGACGATGAGGATGTCAGTTGTTGAAGCCCACATTGCTTCTTACAAAAGGGGACCTCATTTCCCACCACAGCCTCCCCTTCTAATTTCAGAGTAAGACAACAATGCTGGAGACAGAGGGTTGGGTAGGAGGAAGCCAGGCACATTGCACAGCCCCGAAGGCTGCTGAGACGGAGGAGTGCTCTGCATCAGAGTGGAGGCCACTTCTTGCAAGCCAGCCTGAAACCTACACTGAAATCTGCCAAGGGAATGGCTTATTGAGAGATGGTTGGCGTGAGAAAGCAAGCACTCCCCTGTTGCTGCAGAGGGAGAGAAGACTAAGCAGTCCCTATTCCACTGGAAAATGGGATGGACAGCAGCGCAGGCCCTCAACATGAAAGGAAAGTGGAGCAGTGGGCTGAGACCCAGTGAGGTGAATGGAGGAGGCTTCCAGTGAGACTGAACAACTAAGAGGAAGGGATGTATACTGGGCAAGACTGCACCAAGAAACCTTTTCCTTTGAAAGACTTTAGCACCATGCATTGCATGAGGCTGCAGAAAGACTCCAGAGAAAGGACCCTGTGTGTCACAATTAGAGGCTGCAGAAATTCCCCCCTCCCTTCCTTTAGAGCTGTGCTCCAGCATCTTGACTGAGAAAACCTACCCCCTCTGAACAGCATACCCCAGTCCCTGTGTCTGCCTCAGCCTGCAGACAGCCTGTGACAATAGCTTACAGATTTGAATGTATCCTGGTAGAATAGCTCTGTCCTAGTGATGGCAGCTCCACTGACAGCATGAAGAGCTGCTTGGTTGCTGATTAATTTGGCAGAAACAGCACAACTGCTGCATGTGTGTGTCCCTTCTGTCTCCTTCCTGTGCCCTTTGGGTACAAAATACCCAACTGCACTGTACTTGCCTGCCAACTCCTGCAAGACTTGGAGCTCTTTGGCACGTTGTAGATGCAGGAAGGAAAAAAACAAACCCTATGAGGCAGTATAACCCGGCCCTGAATGACTCATTCAGTAGTTCTTTGTGCATTTCATGTTTAAGTCCTCCATTTTTTAATTGAAGCAAAACCGTGGCATAATGTGCTGTGCTGGCGCCCCACTGACTCTAGGGGCACAGCAGTAATGGAAACAGTGGAGACTGACAAAACGGGCACGGGGGCTGCAGTGGGTTTCTGTCTCTTTCCTCCCCCGCAGTGGTTAGGGCACATAAATAAGCAACAGCCTGAATCACCTCCAGAAGTCACTGGACCTAGGCTTTCAGCCACAGCAGCAGAGGCTCAGGCTTTTAGATCCCGTGGTCTGGGTGATTTCTGATCCCTGCAGATGGCACACGTTTTCAGTAGGGCCCCAGTGGTCTCCAGTCTGTCTCCCTCGTAGGGCTTGGGCATGTGCAGTCAGAGGAGTCCACAACACACCCCAGTCCAGACAAAGGAGAGGTGGCCAGTGAAAGTGAACAAGGCAAGGACAGACATAGGCCAGCAGCACAGCTGTGGCGCATGCAATGGGTTAAAGCATTTCTGTTGCTCCCTCAAGTCTGCCACACAGGAGCCCTCAGGGGGGCTGGCCCTGGGTTCTCCGATTGCAGTGGCGAAGGGAGGGGCAGAAGGTGGGGACTTCTCCAGCAGGCAGCTCTGCCAATCCGCAAGCCGCCAGCCGCTTGTCCCAGCCCCCTCCCGGCTCTGCAGCAGAACGGCTCTGCCCTCTGTGCACTGCCTCGCTAGCTCGCTCTTTCTCTTCTGCCATCTTCCCGTTGCAAAGCATTTCTGGGAGCCGCATGTGGGTGACGCAGCAGCATTGTTTGCAGGCACAGGAAGCCACTGCTGCTGCTGAAGGGTTCTGGAAAGAGCACGCTACTGCCTGTGCAGCTACCCAGCCTGGGGAGGAAGGGGGAGGTTTTCCAAACATGTCCTTGCCACCTGGGGGTCTGGCTGGAGTGCACTAGATCTGAAAAAGTGGCAGGGGGAAAACCCTACAGCTCGCAGTGCAGGCAACGAAACAAAGAGCCTCGGAAACTTCACCCGAGAGCCCCGGCAGCTCCAGAGGGACAAGGCACGCAAGGTCAGGCAGCTGGCAAAGCTTTTTATTTGGTGGGTCTGGGGGCACAGATGGGAAGGGGGTGGGGGGACTCTGCATCTAGGAAGAAATGGGGGACTCCATTGCCATCCCTGTTTTCACAGGGCAGGGCTGTCGCTCGCCTGCAAAACCCTACTGAAGTAGTGCGTGGTCAGGGCTCGAGCTCACCGCGCTGGACTGACCAGGGCTAGGGGGTGCTTGCTTATGTGGGGGTCCCTGCTTCTTCTTGCTGAGAAAGCCCATGACGGGTGCCTGCCATCCCCTTCCCCCTCTAAGTCAGGGCATTGTCTGCTCGTGCTGGCTTCTCGCAGCGGGGGAGCTTCAAGTCTGGGCAGAGGGACACCAGCTAAGAGCAGAATGTGCCTATTTGGGATCCTCCAGCCTAAAACATTCTGCCTGGCTAGCTGGCAGACATGGGTGTTCCCCCTCCCACTCAGTTGGTTGTGCGTGTCTGAACAGCTACCCCCTGAAGTGCCCCGGGCAGGGGAGAGTGTGCATTCCCCCCTCCCAGCTTGAACAGACAGGCATTGAGGCGTGTATGTCTGAATGCCCCCGAGACCCTGACCTTTCCTTTGAGCATGTGCTCATGGGAAGGCTGACTGGCTAGAGGAGGAAGGTCTTTGGGCACCGTGCTGTGCTGTGCTGCTGGGGAGCGGAGGCTGCTGCTTCCTGCCACCCGCAGCCTTCTGAGAAGGGCGGGGGAGCTGCTGGAAAGCAGCCCTTCACAGTAGAGCCTTTCTCTGGGAACATGCCTCCCCTTGGGTAAGTGATCCCAGCCCATGCCTGCTCCCAGCTCCCTTCTGGCAGCAGGAAGTGCTGCACTCCAGCTCCAAGCACATGGGGATGCCAGCAAGAGATTCCTGAAAACGTAGCCATAGCAACACGAAGTAAATAAAGCACCTCTGCAACGGCTGGGTGGGTAGGGCAAGGAGCAGGACCATCTGTGATAGCAACAGGGATCTAGCTCCTCCAGGGCTGCAGGCACTTGTTACTGACACTTGGTCAAGAGGTTGATGTTCCAGAGTGACAGGCAGGGAAGCCAGCGCTGGGGATGTGCCCAGACACTCCAATATCATTTGATCTTAAAGCCAGATTGAGAGGCGAAGTGGGCAGAAGCTTCTCGGCCCAGCTTCTAGCTTACCTGGCATCCAGCACATGGCTGCAGTGTTCCTGATTTGCACTCCAACCCAGCCCTGTGCTCTGGCTGCTGCTTCACACTGTAGCAAGCACCAAAAACTGTCAGGCTGGCTGAGCTGCCTCCTCCCAGCCCTGTGGGGGTGTCTCAAATGCGCATCTTCCCCAGCACCATGGCTCTGCAGGCTCTACCGGGGGAGCCTTGGGGCTCAAACATGGAGTTTATTGACAAGCACTCATACAGCGCACCTCAGTTAACAATAAATATGTTGTATGTGGGAAGGAGCTGGTGGGCAAGAGCTTGAGGTAGAAGAGGTTTCTTCCCCAGCCACCACAGCAGTGGCTGAAGCAGAAGCATCAGGCTTTTCTCATGTACCTATGCTTCTCATTCCTTCCTCTTGTCTTCCTGGCTTCCCTAGCTGCTGCTAGAAGAGTACGCAAACAGCGACCCCAAACTGGCACTTACAGGCATCCCTATCGTCCAGTGGCCCAAGAGAGATAAGGTAAGAGGCGGGGCTCTTGTGTTGCTCAACTCCTGAGGGTGAGGGACTTATGTAGCCCTTTTCCCCTCTGCTGCATTCTGTACAAAGCTAAAACTGATGGTGGAATCAGGATACCTGTAGCTACGCAATCCCATTTCCCAGTGATCCTCCAACACGGAATGGAAGAAGTCTTCCACCACCTCCCTGCATCTCATCTCACAGTCCTTAAGGGGGAAAAATGTAAATAAGATGAAGAGCATTGAGAGAATCAGTGGAGGTGGAAGAAAGGGAGAGTGGTGCTGTCACAACCTCCTGCAGGTGAAGTGCAAAGCTCACAAGTTAATGATCAATGTGAATCTAAGCCCATTTGGTAGAAACAAAGACTTATCTGCAACTACAGGCAAGCACCTGCCCCCTAGCTTGTAAGTGAGCAAGCTCCCTATGTGACCTGTAGCCCTTCTGCATCCCAAAGCTACCCCCTTTACTCTAGCCCTATCTCCACCAATCCCATAGAAGAGCAGAGCAGGTGTTTCTGCCTGCATTTCTGGAAATTGAGTTCCTGCCTCCCTCCAAAGGGTCTTTTCCACAGATAGCAGCTGACCAGTCAGGCTCTGAACTGAACTGCCCTGCTCTGCCTTCTTCCATGTGGGTGTTGTCACTGGTCTGAATACCAGCCATTCACAGGCAGATGGGAGTTGCCACTCAACGCCATTCCTCATTTTCGTCCCAAATCTGGCCACCAGTCGAGGAACTGGAGTGGTGTCACATGACTGACTTGCTGAGTTACCTGCCACCAAAAGCAAATAGTGGCAGCAAAAATCTCACACAGGTACCCATAGGTTGGAAGTTGTTTGCACAGATTGTTTGGCAAATGCGTAAGAACAGGCAGGGAGTTCATAAACCAGAAACTGTTCACAGCAAAGAACGGAGCACATTGGCTAACACGGGCAGCTTTTAATGAGTTTAATTTATTGTCAGGCGGTTGGATAGCCTGAGTTCCTATTCTGTATGATTCAGAAGAAAGCAAATATAATGCTGTCCGCCACCAGAATCTTCAGTTGGGTTTTGATCTTTAACCACCTATCTTGTACTTCTATTGTCAGCTAAAGTTCCAGGCCCGACCAAAGTTGCGGTTGCCCACCATCCCCATCACCAAGCCTCACACCATGAAGCCAGCCCCACGCCCAGCACCTGTAAGGCCCACGGTCTCTCCGATTGTGTCGGGAGCGAGGCGGAGGCGGGTGCGGTGCCGTAAATGCAAGGCCTGCATGCAGGGCGAGTGTGGCATGTGCCACTACTGCAGGGATATGAAGAAGTTTGGTGGGCCTGGTCGCATGAAGCAGTCCTGTGTCCTCCGGCAATGCTTAGCGGTGAGTCCTGCTGCCTGAAACTCCCTGAAGGGAGGGTGAACAACAAGAATGACCAGCCCCCAAGGGGTAGAGTGGGCAGGGATCCATCCCAAGGACAAAGATGGAGGGGTAGTTGCTTTCACAGATGGAAGATCTAAGCAGGTTTGGAGGGAAGATGGTAAAAGAACAGGATCCAGCAGGTTCTGTCAGTGCAAGGGACATGACCCAAAGGCAGCCCCTGGCATGACCAGTTCTGTAAGCAAGAGAGCAGTTCCTCTGGGTTGCATGATCCCTGGGTTTCACTCTTGGTTTCCTTTGTAGCCCAGGCTGCCTCACTCTGTTACGTGTGCACTTTGTGGGGAGGTGGATCAGAATGAAGACTCGCAGGACTTCGAGAAGAAGCTCATGGAGTGCTGCATCTGCAATGAGATAGTTCATCCTGGCTGCCTGCAGGTGGGATAGGGCTCAGGCTGGGTCCAGTCCACCCCCCACCCCACAGCCATCCATACCCATTGCCATGGGCAGGGAGAGGCAAAGGGCCATTGGGCAGAGACTAACCATTTGGTATCTTCCATCTGCAGATGGATGGGGAAGGGCTGCTCAATGATGAATTGCCCAACTGCTGGGAATGTCCAAAGTGCTACCAGGGTGATGACTCTGAGAAAGGCCAGGTAAGAGAAGAACTTCGCTGTGAGCTGTGCCAAGAGAAGCCACAGGAACAGGAGGAGAATGGGCATGTGTGCGTTGCTTTGCAAATGCACATCCCTCACTGCTGTGGAGGTGTGAAGAGTTTGGGCCCATTGTACGGGGGATGAAGGGAGAGGAAGCCCAGCTGTGTGTGGTATGATAGTCCTGAATGCTGAGCAGGTGGGCATTGATGGTGTCTATGGCAGTATGGAGAGTGGGTTTGGATGTTGTTGCATGTGGACAGCAGACAACGGCATCTCTGTGGGGCCAGGTGTTGGCAGGCAGGCACTGGTGGAGATGTAGCACAACAGTGGGGGTCATGTGGCTGGCAAGCACTGTTGGAGCTTGGTGCTATTAACTTCCAGTGGAGCAGGTTCATAGCTCTGTCATCCTTGCCCTCCTGGCCTTTGCAGAAGGCCCAGCTACCAGCAAAGCTCACTACCCCCCAGAAGAAACGGCTGTTCCAACGGCAGTCGCACCCAGACCCTGTTGCTAAGCAGCAAGTGAACTATGTGCGCCGCAAGCTAGCCAAGTGGAGGCTGGCAGCACTGCCTAGGCGGCGGACCCATGGCTACCAGATCATACGTAGGACGCTCCCTGCCGTCCCAGACAAGACTCTGCCAGCGAAAGCAAGCAAGGTCGGGGGGAGGGGGCTGCAGCATTCTGTTTCCTTCACTCCAGTTGAGGCTCAAGTCCCTTCCTTGTGGGTAATGTGCACCCTTTTGGCACCTCCTTTCATTTTAATTGCCTGAACACTTGACTTTGGGTGGGGAACCTGTCAATCCTGACACTACTGGTGAGAACTTTGCATGCTTCCCTCCTGAGTACTGTGGGTTGGGGAGGAGGGTGTGGGTGCCTCATTGGTCCCAGGAGATAGCAGTCTTATTCATAGATTGTAGAGTTGGAAGGGACCACAATGGATCATCGTGTCCAACCCCCTGCCCCTGGCAGGAAGGAGGACCGAGGTCAGATGACCCCAGCCAGGTGACTAGCCTCCTCTTGAAGACCTCCAAGCTAGGTGATAGCACCACCTCTCTTGGAAGCCCATTCCAGATCCTGGCCACCCTTACTGTGAAAAATTTCATCCTAATATCTAACCTAAATCCACTCTCAACTAGTTTACACCCGTTATTCCTAGTCTCTCCCTGGGGCGCCCTAGTAAACAGCGCTTCCCCTATTCCCCATTGACCTCCCCTAATAAATTTATAGGCAGCCACAAGATCTCCCCTCAGCCGTCTCTTGTGAAGGCTGAAGAGATTCAGCTCTCTCAACCTCACCCCGTAGGGTCTATCACGAAGGCCACTAATCATGTGAGTAGCCCTCCTCTGGACCCTCTCGAGATTCCCGCATCCCTCTTGAAGTGTGGCGCCCAAAACTGGACACAGTACTCCAGCTGCAGCCTGACCAGTGCCGCATAGAGGGGGAGCATCACCTCCTTTGTTCTATTAGTCATGCACCTGCTAATGCACGACAAGGTGCAATTGGCCTTGTTAATGGCCTCGTTACACTGCCGGCTCATGTTCATCTTGGAGTCAGTTATGACTCCAAGATCCCTCTCTGCCTCCGAGCTGCTGAGAAGGACACTCCCCAACCTATAGGTTTGCTGGGGGTTCCTCCTTCCCTTATGACTTAAACCTCCTTCCTCCTTATGGCTTAAACCTCTCCCACATGCGCTGCTGCCACCACTAAGTTCAGCAAGAGCTGCAGGGTGCTGTGTGTTCAGTCAGGCCACTTGGAATGTCTCCTACATCCATACCAAGGCATCTCACCATTTACAGCCAGCACCCTCACCCCCTTCTACCCCCCAGTTTAGTCCCTCTGGGGCAATGTAACACTAGCAATTCCTGGTGTAATTGGGCTTGTGCGTAAAGGAAGAGTTGCTGATCATGTGCTAGAAACTGCAGACAGATTTGCCCCTCTCAGGAGACCAGTGGTGATCTGGGGACCTCATAGTCTTGCCATGGATTGGAAGGAAGGTTGCCATAAAGAATCCCACAGCCCTGGGATAAGTTCATTTGAGACTCATGAGGTTGTAATGCTCTTCACACCCTCGCCCTTTTATCAGTCAGTGTTGGGAGAGCAGATAGCCTGCTGGCTTTCCCTTACTGATGGTGCTGAGCCCAGAGGGACGGGTGGAGTGGGGTGAGTTTTCAGTTTCCTGCTCTGACATACTGAACAGTGGGTGGGGTCCCCTTGTACAATGTTTCAGCAAAACACTTGTCCATGTAAGTGTGACGCTACCTCAGTGCACTCCTGGTGTTTCTCCTGTTGGCATGTTGCCTACCAGATGGTATGGGGCACGGGGGCTACCCAGGCCTCGTGCTGTTGATCTAAGGTGTTGATGCCCCTCTCTGCCTACCTTACAGAAGCGGAAGATGGAGGACAGCGATGAGGGCACGGTTCAGGCCAAAGTCTTGCGGCCCTTGCGGAGCTGTGAAGAGCCCCTGACTCCCCCACCGAACTCACCCACCCCCATGCTGCAGTTGATTCATGACCCAGCATCACCGCGGGGCATGGTGACACGGTCATCCCCAGGGGCTGGCCCCAGTGACCATCACAGTGCCAGCCGGGATGAGCGCTTCAAGCGGCGGCAGTTGCTGCGACTCCAAGCCACAGAACGCACAATGGTGCGGGAGAAGGAGAACAACCCCAGTGGCAAGAAGGAGCTGTCGGAGGTGGAGAAAGCCAAACTCCACGGCTCCTATCTCACGGTCACGCTGCAGAGGCCCACCAAAGACATGCATGGCACCTCCATTGTGCCCAAACTGCAAGCCATCACCGCCTCCTCCACCAACCTACGGCACTCTCCCCGCGTGGTCATGCGCCATAGCCCAGCAAGGACGCCCCAGCGGGGCGGGGATGAGGAGGCAGAGGAGGAGGAGGAAGAAGAAGAAGAGGAAGATGAAAGTGCAGAGGAGGGTGGGGCAGCCCGCCTCAATGGCAAAGGTCGGCTGCAGGATGGAGAGGAAAGCTGGATGCAGCGTGAGGTGTGGATGTCAGTGTTCCGCTACCTCACTCGCAGAGAGCTCTGTGAATGTATGCGGGTGTGCAAGACTTGGTACAAATGGTAAGTGCATGGCAGCTGCCACCCTTGCCCACCCTTCTCTGGCCTCCCAAGGAGCTGTCCAGTGTCATCTCTGCCCAGTCAAAGGCAGTGGTCAATGCCATCTAATTGCTCCTCTGTACCAATAGGGTGATGAATAGGGAAGAGCCAGGGGGTCTCGCTCCAGTTATGATGAAATCCCTTGGAGCTGGCAGGTATCAGGCCCCTTGCTCTCTGGTTGTGTCCCTTTTCCCTGTGGGAAGAGGCATATATGATGCAGGAAGACTGTCAGGATGCAACCTGTGCCATACCCCTTTGCCAGCATCAAGGAGTAAGCCCCTACTTTTCTGGCATGACCCTTTGGACCACAACCTTTCAGTTTTCTTCTCCATTGAAAAGCGCTTCCCAGGCTGCAGTTTAAGGGCATCTTCGGTCCTAACCAGTTCCATCCTTTCCCTGTTACAAGTGCCCGCTATGCCCAGTCCTGGGCTCTCTTCTTCTTTCATGTGGCAGCTGCTGTGTGTCCTTCTCCCATCTCCCCCCTTCCCTTGGCCTTGCAGTTTGGCTTGTTTAGCCCAGTAAAGCAAAGGCTGAGCAGGGGTGTGATTTCTGTCTATAAACCATACACACCAGGGATGGAGAAGAACAATCTAAGCTAAAGGGCAGCATTGGTACAAGGACATGTGGGCATAAACTGGCTATGAAAAGCCTTAGGCAGAGAAATTAGAAGGCTTGTAACTGTCAGAGCAGAGAGTCTCTGGAACAGCCCTGCAGCAGAAATACAGGGAGTGAAGAGCCTGAGCTTCAAGATGGAGCTTGTTTGCCTTATGACGGGGATTATATAAGGCAGTGCCTGCTGTAGTGGGGCACTGGACTTGGCCCAGCAGGTTCCCTCCAGTCTCTTGTTTTTAGGCTCTACAAACTAGCTGATGAGAGAATAGTAAATCTGTTGCCTATAAAGGGCAACAGTGCAAGCAAGGGCAGTTGGCAGATGGCAGAACCTTTTGCTGCAGGACTGATGCAGAAACCCTGATGCATCCCATAAGTTCTGGTTATCTCCCGCCCTCTTCCCTGGACCCTCCTGGGTTGCCAGCATCCCAAGAGGGATGTGGGATTTGTCTGTTCCAGCCATAGGACTTACTCTCCAACTCAGCATGCTAATAACTCCATCAGCTTTGAGTGTCCTCTGGGCTGAGTGGGGAATATTGAGAATGAACCCTCCAGGCTGAGTGTCTGCCCTGTGGGAGGGGATTAGCCTGGTAAGTGCACTGCAACCCACAGCTAACAGATAAACAGGGAAAGGCCTCTGTTGCCCCTGGTGTGCCTTTGCTCTCCCTGTTGTAGTACAGCAAAACCCAACTGCAGCACAGCTGATTCAGGGCAGCAAAATGACCTGTGGTCTGGGGGACAGATTCTAGAAATAAATCCTCCTGTACACAGCAGGAGGGGGGTAGAGGTGGGAACAACTCCTGGGAAAGCCTGCTGGAGCTTGACTGTCACACCAGGCACCATGCACATGTTCATGTTACCCAGGAGCCTCTCCTTTGTTATCTGGCAGGCTTCTCCTGTCTAACTTGGGTCTTTTTGTCTGTCTCTGCCTCAGGTGCTGTGACAAGAGGTTGTGGACAAAGATTGACTTGAGCAGGTGCAAGTCCATCACCCCCCAGGCTCTGAGTGGCATCATCAAAAGGCAGCCAGTCAGCCTCGACCTCAGCTGGACCAATATCTCCAAAAAACAACTCACCTGGCTTGTCAACAGGTTGCCAGGTGAGCGGGGTCTGTGGTGGACCAGGGAGGAGATGGTGCTTTGCCTCTGCAACACATCATGCTGGGGATAAAGTAAAGCTGCCCTGGGCCATCAGCCCTTGGGCCAGGTGCACTGCCACCATTCTGAGTAGTCATGAGTAGTCAGCTAGTCCACAGGTACTATCTTGAGGCACTGACTAATCCCAGCACCCCTTGCAGTTGTGATTCAATTTAGTGCTTTCACTCTATCCCCAGGGCAGCTTATGGCAAGAGCTCCCAGAAAGTTCGGGTGCTTGAGAAGCTGGCCCTAGTAATGAGATGCCCTTTTCTGTAAAATGAATCCAGTATCCCAAAACCTCCCCAATGCTGAGGAGATGGCTCTACTCCAGCCATGCAAAGGCGAGGCAGTATCCAGGGTCTCTGTTCATCAAGGCTTGGCCTTTCCCAGAGCAGAAGCTGGAGGCAAATTCTCCAAATATGCAAGGTGGTGGCAAGAGAAGGAGCTTAGCAGCCAAAGCAGACATCCTACAGCTTGATCAATCTGACTCGATGCATTCTGTCTCTCGTTCCTTCGGCAGGCCTGAAAGACCTCATCCTTGCAGGCTGCTCCTGGTCTGCAGTCTGTGCTCTCAGTACCTCCAGCTGCCCCCTTCTCAGGACCCTCGATCTTCGGTGGGCAGTAGGAATCAAGGACCCACAGATCCGGGACTTGCTCACACCTCCGACAGACAAACCAAGTATGTTGGTTCCCAGGTCACATGTACCAGCTGAGACATGGGCACCATGGCTATGCAGGACAGTTACCAAGGAGGGTGGGAAAGCTGCCAGTGCTGTGAGCTTGCTGTGCTGCTTCACAGACTGATATTCTGGGACTGAATGGGCTGGTGGTCAGGGATGGACAGCTATGTCCTCTAGAACAGCATTTCTCAACTCATGGGTCATGACCCAAAAGTGGGTCACAAGAATATTTGAAAGGGTCATGAACAAACTTAAAAAATGGATTCTCCTTTAAAGGGAAAAAAAAACAAGGGAAACTGGCTTTTCCCTTGCAGGCTGACAGAGTTCCAGCCTGCGAGGGGCTGCTTGGGAGGCCCCTCATGCCTTCTATGCACCCACCCCACACGTGGGGCTGGGGCCTGGGGACAGCAGGTTGGGAGTGAAGGGGCACTGTTTTGGGCCTGGCCATTGATGTTTACAAATAGGTCCTGATACAAAAAAGGTTGAGAACCACTGCTCTAGAAGAGGTTTTGAGGGGACCCAGCCTTAGAAGCACTCAAAGGCAGCACGAGACCACAAATTGACTTGACTTCCTTACCTGCCTCTAAAGGTCAGGACAATCGCAGCAAACTCCGCAACATGATAGACTTCCGGCTAGCTGGCCTGGACATCACCGACGCCACGCTGCGGCTCATCATCCGCCACATGCCCCTGCTCTCACGTCTCGACCTTAGTCACTGCAACCACCTCACGGACCAGTCGGCCAACCTCCTAACGGCTGTGGGGTCTTCCACACGCAACTCGCTCACAGAGCTCAACATGGCAGGTACAGGTCTAGCACCCAGCTAGGCTGGTGTTCAGTTTCTGTGCATCCTTGCTTAACAGGGGTTCCTACTGCTGGGACCTGGGGGAGTGTTGAGTCCTTGTCTATACCACCGTGAGAGCAGGCTGCGGCTGTTTTTGCCCTGAGCACATCCTGACAACCTGCAGGCACGCTCCAAACCTGAAAATATGCCAGTGAGGCCCTCTGTGGCTGCTTTTAAGACCACGGTCTCTAGCATGCTGGGCACATCCTCTGGTGATCTCCAGGTTAAGAGCCTGTCTTTGTCTGAGTGTAACCCAAATGTAGCTTGCTGCGGTGTACACTAGCCTAGCTTATGGGTCAGGCCTGGCCTGCTTTCTGTCCTGGCCAAGAAAGCTGAGTGACCTCTGACTCTTGGGGATGGAGCATGGGACTCGGCTGGGAAACACCTGCAGCTAGCAATCTGCTATTAAGGCCAAGTGGGGGTTATTGGCTCACGTGAAGTGTGTGAAACACAGGCTGCAGTTCGCAAGACTTCGGGAAACCGTTGGGCAAGTTGGGTCCTAGAATTCCTGTCGCCGTGCTGTACAAGAACACCTCCGCTCTCTCCTCAGGTTGCAATAAGCTGACAGACCAGGCCCTGCTCTACCTGCGGCGCATCTCCAACGTCACCCTGATTGACCTGCGAGGCTGCAAGCAGATCACCCGGAAGGCCTGCGAGCACTTCATCTCGGACCTGTCCATCAACAGCCTTTACTGCCTGTCTGATGAGAAGCTGATCCAGAAGATCAGCTAGAGACCAAGCCCAGGCAGACTGAGGAGAAGGAAAGATCCCATCCCACCCCTCTCAGAGAGCCGCTCCTCCTCCCCCCCCCCCCCCCCCCCCCCGCTCTGTCCTGCTTTGAGGCCAGCATTGTGCCCATCTCCCCTGCCCAAATCCACAGGCAGGTCAGAGGCCAGCCTGACTCCACAGTTGTCCTCCTCCTGGGACTTTGCTGATGAAGATGTCCTGTCAGGCTGGCCAGTAGCTGAGGAGGAATGGGCAAACACAGGGGGAGCTCACTCAGAGGCTGCCCGCTCTTAGTCTGAAGTTGAAGTTGTGTCAAGGTCTCTGCATGGAGGAACATGCCCCCTTTTCTCCTCACCTCAGCACCCCGGAACAGATTTTTGCTTCCTAGTTAGTATGGGTGAGGGGAGCAATACCCTCCCCATGGAAGAGGGATTGCAGCTGGACAGTCTGGAACAAGCTTGCGCCCCATCTCCTCCCCAGTGCCACCCCCATCATGTACATCTCTTGGGATCCCATGGTTTTTTGGTAACCTAGTTTGTCCTGCCATGTCTGCACCCTTCCTTTAAGCTTTCCCTCTTCTTGGCCTTGACTAGCAAAAGTGACTGAGGTTCCCCCACTGCTGTGTTCAGTGGTTCTTCTTGCAGAGAGGATGAGCCCTGGAGTGGCTGGAGGAGGTTGGACAGTGGGTTCTTGCAGGTGGATGCCTCTTTCATGGCTAGCTGGGGAAGGGTGGGTTACAGCCCCTGTCCCACTTTAGGAGGCAAGGTTGGACATGTTGAGCTTCCGCTCTGGGGTGGCAATGGCTTGCTCAGAGCAGTGTGTACCCACACACTGGCCAGGGGATGGAGAGTCCAGGTTCTCCTCTCCCTTCTTAGAAGGGAACAGGGAAGGATGTCTTCAGGGGGCACAGGTACATCAGAGCTCAGGGAGGACTCAGAAGGCATCAGACAGGGTTTCCAGATCCTGCATGGGGTGGGTTGCACCTTCTCCCCAGCCTCCTGTATGCAGCCTAGTATCATTAAGCACTCTTGGGACACTGCAGCCAGAGGAGAAAACCCTTCTCTGTCTTGCCACCCAGGGCGTAGCTATTGGCTCTTGAATGGGGAGATGAGGATGGGGGGGGGGACGCGCCCCCCCCCCCCCCACCCCCTTTAGCTGCCACTTTTTCCTTTGCAATGAATGGTCGGTCCAAAGAACCTCTCTCTTGGGCAGCAGAGAGCTTTTTGCACTTTAAAAAAAAAAAAAAGGTTGGAATCTTATTTTGGGTCACTGTTTTATTTTCCCCCCCTGCCCTCCCCTTCTCCCCCCACCAGCCCCCAGAGTGACTGGACACTCCCCCAGCTGAGAGCTTGTCAATGTAATGCACATTTTGCACTGTGCTCTCTTCTTCCACCACCTCCTGCCTCCACACCCCAACCCCACTTATCTCTGAGCATACTGATAGCACAAAACCAGACTGCCCGTGCGCTCCCCTAGTCCGCTCACAAGGCTTGCACAGGAGAAAGCAACTCGAAGCAGCAGGGGAAGAAGGAGGCAGGCCAAGGGCAGTGGCAGAACCTGAAAGGAGGCTAGCACAGATGTACCCTCGCTGCTTCCAAAGCAATAAGGGAGAGGAGGAAGCAGCTGTCACCCCTTCAGCTCTCCTTGCGGCCTGCTGGTTCCAACCGCTCTGGCACCAGTGACCTCTGCTGTGGTGTTGGCTGGGGGCGGGATGAGGCCTTTGTTCAAATCAGCTGAACCCCCAGGGGGTCAGGCCCTGCACTTCCTTCCCCCAGACCTCCATGTTATGAGCCAGGTTCTGTTCTGAGAGGGGGGAAAATGCAAGTGTGATGAATTCCGCAGTGCCTCGGTACATGGGAGTTTTGCTGCAATGAATTCTGAGAGTTTTGAGCAAAAATTACCCACTTATTCTTGTCGCTGACCTGGGAGTGGAAGCTTTCTTCCTTTTTATGTTCTTTGGTTGCTCCTGTGGTAAACTTTTGAGAAGAATCAAACTATTTTTGTTGGGGTTTTTTTGTTTCCTTTCTAAAGGAACACAGGGCAGCCACAAGCAGGAGATCAAGGACATCCGACCTGGGGGACGCACCAGCCCTGAGCGTGGCTGGGCTAGCTTTCTTTTCTTTTCTTTTTTTTCTTTTCTTTTCTTTTTTCCCAGTCTGGAAAGCAAAAGTATCTCTGTACCTAAAACAACATGCAGTCAGTACTGAGCTACAGCAGATCGTCGCTACAGGGGGGTGTCAATGCTAGGCAGTGGGGGTGACCAAGCTGATGGGTGAAGGGGCCGGCTAGTGTTTCAGTTCGTTGCCCCATGGCCTTCTCAGACATTGGCCCTCCACCAAGTCTGTGGCTCCAGAGACTTAAAAACTTAAAATGAAGGTGCGATAACTCGTTACCATAACTGGCCACCACCTTGGAGGGCAAGGGGTGAAAATCCACAAAGGAAAGAAGAAAAAAAATAATTATATATATGAAATCACTTAGTGATTTAAAAAACTGCTCCCTAAATAAAACTCCCTAAAGAAAGTCATTATTGTTTAAAGGGTTTGGTTGTGTTTTTTGTGTTGTTTTTTTTTTCTTCTTTTACCCCCCCCCCCCACACACACACACACAGAAATATTGTAAATATATATATTTTTTGTTGGCAATTTAGAGTCCATCTCCAATGTTTGTGCTTTAAAATTAATTGTAAGCATTAAGGGTAAAAGAAACCAAGTCTTATGCGCTCTCTCAGTTGATATGTTTTGGGTTGGGGGGGCTTATTATTTGGGGCAAAGGGAGGGGGAGCTAGTTGGAATTCTTTTTTTTTTCTTTTTTTCTTTTTTGTTGTTTTTTCTTTTTTCTAAGCATTCTCCAATACTGGTTTTAGAGAGAATCTTTGCTCATAAAATTACCACATGGATGGGAGAGACACTTGTGGGGGAGGGGAGGGAAGATACCAGCCTCTGAAGGGAAATATTTTGTTTCTTGGGGGTGGATTTTTGGAATAAAAGTTTAAAGAAAAATGTTTTGGGTGTGCCCATTGTTTCTCTACGAGTTGGATGTCTGGTAGACGGTACCACTGTCGGGGTCCTTATTTTACTACTGTTATCCTCCCATCCTGAAATCAAAAAGTAATGCAGTTCTGCAGGGTTATTATTGTGCGCGTGCCTCTGATTACCTGTCTAGTGGCAAATTATGACACTTGCAGCTTCCCCTAAAAGGCAGTCTAATTGGTTGCATAGAGGAAGCATTATGTTTTCAATAATATGATCATTGCTTTATGCAGCTGCAGCTTCTGAAAGAGGCCTTCCCTCTTGCCATCTGCCTCCTCCCTTGGAACTATAAATTCCTGTAGTGGTGGAAGGTCAAAACCAGAGAGCTTTCTGGATTCACTACAACTTTTCCCCTCCACATAAACCATCTGAGCCTTAAACAGTCTCTGGTTCCAAGCAGGGGAGAAGTAAAGAGGTCATTGCAGAGGTGTCAGAGCCCTGCCACTTCTTCAGTCACATCTGGTCTTTCTGGTCTCCTGGAAAACCATCGTGTTTCAAAACCATACAACTCCTGAGGCTTCGTCTCTAAAGACACAAAAGGTGCGCCACCACCACCACCACCCTGTTCTGGGCACCCTCGACTCAGGTGCGTTTCAGTCCAGAGCTGGGAAGGCTCTGTTCCTCCCCACTGGTCCCTGCCTCTGCCTCCCTTTGGGTTTAACTTGAAAAATACCCCTTTTGGACCTGTCTGGATAGGAGACTTAAAGGAGAAAAGGCTTTTCAGATCAGCTTATGGTTGTTATGCCCAGCTTCCAACTGCTTATTTGTAGAGGGCTTTGTATGCTCAGGAAGACAATGTAGACATGCCCTGCTGGCACATGCTGCCCCATGAATCAGCTCCGTGGGCTCCTTGCAACAGAATGCTTCTCCGCCTCTCATCATTCCCTTGCTTATACCTGCTGTTCTGGCCAGTGGAAATTGCAACTCCGGTCTCTTCCCAGCCTCCCACTCACACTGCATCCCTATTTTGATTGTTCTCTTGATGCCCTCCAATGCTATAGTCTTTCAGGTAAGAAGAATCGGACCCAGTTTTTTCTACTCCCAATAACACAAGCTGCACAGAAATTTCAGCTCTGTGATGCTTCCTCGGCACGGATGGCCCTGATCTCAGCTGCACAGCAAGCACTATCACACTTGCTGTCTGTTCACACCCGTAAGCGTTCTGCAGCACTGTGGTTTCTCCATCTCATTGAACTGACATTGGAAGGCAGATCCACTTGCTTTTCCTCAGGGCTATCAGCTGACATCCCGAGTCACATTTTTTCCCTTTCCAAGCTGGTATTTACAACAGCTTAGCATCTATTGAATGGAGAGGCCTTTTTATCTTGCTGCCTCCGTTTCAAACTAAACAGGCTCCACAAGTCTACATGATCACACTAAGCTCCAAGAGTTTAAAAAAAACACTCTTCTTCCCATTCCTTTCCCAAATAGGCAAGTATGAGGTGCTATTGTTTCCTCCTATCTGCTCCTCACACAATCACTTTGGCCTCTTACACAGTAAGTAATTGGGTGATTGACTTGATCCCATCTCATGCTACCTTTTGGCTCCATCCTGCAGTAGACCTTTAAGAATTTTTCCTTCGCTTTCTCCTTCCAGTTTTTGGCAGATGTCATCAGAACGTGCCCTTCCTGAAAATAAGCTGCCTTTCCTACATGTAATGTATGAAAGTTTTTTATTTTTTTCTCTTTGTCCTTAACAAGGAATAACAATCCTTGAGGAAGATATCCCCTGCCAGCCTATGCCAGATTTAGAACAGAGAAGGCATTTGCAATCAAATTTCTTTAACCTAAAATGTCTAGGGTGCTTTGTTCAACATTGTCTAAATTGGCTACAGGCCTAGGGAGAGGACTAGTAGAAAACTGAAGTTGCCAAGCCACCCACTTCACAGTAGTTTGGAGTCTTGTCATGGCCCAGGAACCTACTGTGTTAAGCAAAAAGATGATCTGTGTTTACTGTCTAAATCAGTGATTCTCAACCAGGATCCTGTTGCACCCAGGGGTGCTGTAAGATCCTCTTAAGGGTGATGTGCAATATTAGTACTATTAGGAGTCCAAATGTCCCTACCAGATCAACCCAGAGATTTCAAGCAGAAATCTATAGTGTCAAAAAACATTCTGCCCTTTTGTCGACTGAGTTCTTTGCAGTGCAATTGCTGTATTTTTCCATAGTTAAGGAATAAGCAAAAGCTGATCAAGCCTCTTCCAAGAGGTACCTTAAGTCTAATGAGGTTGAGAACCACTCATTTCAATCATTCCCAATCTGATGTGCATAGGACACTTCTGGCTTGGCTTTGCCTTTAGAAAAAAATCTGTTCTGGAAACCTACGTACCTAGTAAGTAGTCCACAGTGTTGTGAATGTGGCCACTGGCTCAGGTAGCTACTGACTGGGGTAGCCCCTGACCTAGTTCCATTGCTTGAACACCCCTGGAAGAAGGTGAGTGATGGCTGCTTGTACTACAATGGCATCAACCAGCAAAGAGTGGGGAACGATAGTCCCATTTTTGTAAATCCCATCAACTTTTTATCTTTGAAAATAGGACTGAGGTTCAGAGTCGCTGGAGCGCTTCTGGAAATGCTTCTTGTGACCCAGACCTTTTTGGCAGCAGCCATACCACAAATTAGCTCCACACCCTCCCTCAGTGCCACTCTGTTCCCCTTTCCCTGTTTGATCTGCTGCTTTGCTTTGTGCTTCCTGCCCTGTTTACCACTGTGTTCCCTGTCTCCTCCCTCATGTGCCATGTGCCTCATAGGCTGCCCTTCTGCTTGTGGCGCACAGGTTGCTGGTTGGCCACTTTTGGTCCAGACTATGGAGTCAAGTCATTCCCAGGTCTCCTGAGCCCTACTTGCTGGACTATAAATGCTGTCAATCCCCCAGTCATACTAACTCGAATTCATTGCATCTCTGATTCCTAGACAGGCTGTGAACTTACTCCTTTGCCTTCAGGTAGTGCCTATAACTCTCTGCTTATTTCCTTCCCTTAACCTTAAGGCAGAGGAATTGCCTTCTATAAAGTGCCTGTAAGTGTTATTTCTATTTGTATCCTAGCTTTTAGAAGTACCGGGGATGGATGCACATTGAGTCGGCACAGCAACTTTTTTTTTATCCCTCCTTTCTTTGGAGGTCTCTAAGAGGACTGGAGAATCGGCAGGGGCACTGGAGAGCTCCTTAAATAAAAGGGCAGGTCCTTACTGATCCAGTCACTGGAGAGCTTTTTAAATAAAAGGGCAGGTCCTTACTGATCCAGCCTATGGATTAAATGTGGTCTAACCTGTGGCAACAAAACTTCCCCTATGGAGCTCTGATGGCCTCGATAGTTATAGTGGCCTGTTTGGGGGCTTGTGCAGCAGTTTCTGCAGCTGCTACTGATGTAAAATGGGGGAACCATGGACTTGAGGGGAGGTGGGGTACAAGAGAAATGTCAAAGATAAAGCCCTTACTGGGCCAGAGAGACTGACTCAGGAAGTAGTAGTCCCTGCAGGGCTGTGCAATGTGGACTCTGGTTTTGATTCAGGGTGTTCTTTGCTTTACAGCAGGGATGCTCAACCCCAAGTGCGGGTCTCTCCATGGGGCCAAAAATCTGGTGGTGGGGAGCATGGGCAGTTAACATGCCCACAAATTTTAAGTCCCCTATGGGAGGATTGATTAGATCTAGCTGGCAGACAGACTTGGCACTGCTCACCTGACCCACATGTTGAAAAGGTTGGGCACCACTGCTCTATGGTGATCCTGTTTTGCTCAAACAGCTCCTCCCTGCTGTTGCTTCAATCTCTCTATGCTCCCAGAACCAACTCCATACCACAATAACCTAATAAATCTTCCTGCAAAAAAGTGAGATATGACTTCCCTTCCTGTTCCCATAGCATTTCCAGTTCTGTCTGATGTAATAAAGAGCACAAGGCTATCATCCCTCCCTCCCTCCCTCCCTCCCTTATCCCTGCCCAGCTCATTTGTTCAGTCTGTGCTACTGGGCCCCGGTTATTTCATTAGCATATCAAGGCTGGGCCGAGGATGCATTTACCAAGTAGCGTAAGTAAATGTACCAAGTAATAGATTTCTTTTTCGGCAGTCCCGTGCACTCATGTTCTTGCTATTTCGAGCCACTGGGCCCCTTCCCACTTCTCCAGCTGGTTTCTGGACTGAGGTTGCTTCATCAGTTCAGTCTATTTGGAGGCACAAGGTCAGGAAGGTCGGGCTCTCGCTTGAGAATCCTGAAACCTTTGTCCTGGCCCTGGCTCTGCTATTTGCCCACCCTCAAGTCCCCGATCAAGTCCTTTCTGCTTCTGTTTCTTCCTCTAATAGAAAAAGGGAGGCCTCTACTTCCCCTTGCCCCAAGTGCTTTCATGAGCCTGGGGTAAGGACGCTGCAAAAGGGAAGTCTCTACAGTGCCTGTCAGCTTAACCACCGCCTCCCTCCCCTGCCCACAGGAAGATGTGTGTTCAGCTCTGTCCTCCGTTATTTTAAATGGCAGCTACTTATAGAGGCCCCTCCCGTGAGAAGCGTGGTCAAGAGCACCCCAGGTCTCTGGTAACAGATTCCCCTCCCGCCCCACGCTTGCTCCTTGCTGCATGAAACTCGCTGCCGCTTACTCGCTTCATTTCCTCTGTGGGCCCGTGCATGCCGCATGCGAGCCGAGCCGTGCATCTGGCCACTTCCCTTTCCTCACAGCCTCCTTTCCACCTCGTATTTTGAGCAACCGTCAAAGCAGGCACGTCTCCCTTGGCCCCCTTGCACAACAAGCTGCCACCTGCGCATGGTGGCCTCCCTGCGTAGGGGCCAAG